>NC_136527.1:38851507-39114007 GCF_053919585.1 Euprymna scolopes
GGGTTCCGTTGTTGGCACATAGTGATCCACCAGTTGTGACAATGAAATTGCTTGTGACAATGAAACAACTTATGACAGATGAGATACCTGAGTTGGAAAGAGGCATTTAAAGAGTCAGCGCTCAAGTGGAAAAGCACGCTAGCCTGCAAAACATGCCTGGGAAGCTCCGTCCACATTCCATGGTAGATATTTCTCAGGCTATTAGCAATAATTATAATACGTGATTGGTGAACGTCAAAGTCAATTGTGTTTCGTTTCATTAATCCATTATCCCAGGCATTATCTACTTATTTCAGATCACAAATATTATATAACTTATTCCGTAAAGTATTAAGAAGGTGTTTGCAGCTGAATTAATTTGACATTTTTCAGAGCTTAATTTTAGAAACCTTAATTCTAAATAACTTTAACTGGAGGCCTATAATGCATATAAACAAATCATACTTTTCGGTAGTATTTCAGTGTAGTGTGTGTTCTGTCCTTTTTGAAATCTAGAAGGTTTTAACTACATATTAGTTATAAACGATTAATCACATTCCACCATAAAGTTATTACCAATGTGTTTCTTAGGGTATTTAAATATTATGTGGTGTATGGATGGGCGTGCTATATTTGAGGATTGAAGAAACTTGTCGTATACATTGTGGTGGTGATAAATTCCTATCGTCATTTCCAAAACAAGTTAGTTTTTTTTTTTTTTTTTTTTTTTTTTTTTTACAAAGGCATCACCACATTATCAAGGCCCAGAGGCCACTCAAGGATAAGGGTTAAAGAGTGTACAGTAGAAATTGGTCAATATAGTAATCATTAGTAATGAAAATTGGGTAAATTTAATAACTTATATGGAACGGCTCATCAAGAACTTATTTACTTTAGACTTGAACACAACCATATTGTAGTCAGCCGGAAAGCAGGAAAACGGAAGACAATTCCACAGGCGTGCAGTTCTAAGAAAGAAGCTTTGTTCATGGAATCTACGTTTAGGTTTAGCCACAGATAAAGAGTGGGGGAAATTATTGATAGTGTTTACAGCTAGACGAGTGTTTCTTGTGAAAGTTTGGCGAGGGGGGACCAAAGATTGAAGCTCAGTTGAACACTTTCCATGAAAATAACGATACATCAGAGACAAACTCGCAACATCTCTTCTGTGAGATAGAGGTTGCAAGGAGGAGAAAAGGACATCTCCTACGAGGCTACGAAGTCTATTTTGAACTCTATCAAGGCAGGACAAGTCCTTTCTAGCAGCTCCTGCCCAGATGTGGCAACAGTATTCCATCCTTGGACGTACCTGGCTCTTATATAGGTAGAGAATAGCATCAGCAGTGAGATATCTACTGGATCGATAGAAAGATCCCACCATTTTTCCAGCGGCCTTGGCAACAGATTTGATATACGTGTTCCATTTAAGATCAGGAGTAATGGTCAAGCCCAGAAGCTTGTCAAAACTTGAGGCCTCCTGAAGACGAGAGCCATTCATTTCAATTGATGACAAATGTGGATTAGAATGTTGATGATGTAAAGAGAGAAGCTTGGTTTTAGATGCATTAAAAGTAACCAGCCACTCCTTTCCCCATTGTACTACGTGCTCAAGATCAGAGGAGAGAGAATTGGAGAGAACTTGCTCGTTTACTGTCTTAGATGTGGTACCATAAATGGTAGTGTCGTCAGCATAAATGTCTACAAATGATGTAAGGATATGATTTGGAAGATCATTAATGTAGATCAGGAAAAGAGTTGGGCCCAGGATGGATCCCTGAGGGACACCGGCATTAATACTGTGAGCTTCTGATTTTTGCCCCTCAACTACTACTCTTATGAACCTATCAGAAAGAAATGATTTAATAATTGAGAAGACTTTTCCAGCTATACCATAGCTAGCGATCTTATGAAGTAAACCTTTATGCCATACCCTATCAAAGGCTTTAGATATGTCAAGAGCAATTGCTCTAGAAAGATTGCCACCGTCGAGAGATTTGCTAATCCTATGCGATATAACTTTAATGACATCTGCTGTAGATCTAGCAGAACGGAAACCATATTGAGTGTCACTAAGAAGGTTATTTTTGTTGAGATGTTTGATTACTTCTGTATTTAACACAGATTCTAGCAACTTACTCATGACGCACAGGAGACTTATTGGCCTGTACTGAGAGGGGGATGAGCGATCACCTGAATTCTTAAATACAGGGCATACTGATGAGGTTTTCCAGGGAGATGGGAAACTATTCTCCTTAAGACAACGTTTAAACAGTTTTGTAAGTATGGGCGCTAATTCAGGTTGAAGTTTTTTGAGTACTATAATTGGAATACCATCAGGGCCAGTTGCTTTACTCGAATCAAGGTTTTTGATTAGCTTCGCAACATCACGTACAGATATACGTATATCACATAGCGTGTTTTCTGATACAGGAGGAAATATTGGGGGTTGGCGGTCTTGGTCGCAAAGGGTAGAATTTGCTGCAAAGTTCTTGACAAAGAGTTTGGCTTTGTCTGATGCTGACGAGATTACCTCAGGTCCATTGATAATAGTTGGGATGGAGCACACGCTTCTGTTCAGGATTCTGTTTGCTATTTGCCAAAACTGGTGGGAACCAAGCCGCTGCTCAGCTACTTTGGACTTAACAGATTGAGCATACAACTCTCTTGCGTTCCTTATTACTTTCTTACAATGGTTGCTGGCAGTCCTGAAAACGGCTTTAGTTTCCATACATCTATTACGTTTGAAGCAGTGGAAAAAGTGATTTCTGTGCGCAATGGCAGCAGCACATTCTGGAGAGAACCATGGCTGGCTGTTAGGTTTTTTCTGAAACTTTTTAGAGGGTATGAAATGGTCAATACCTACAATTAACCATTCAGTTAGGTCTAATACTATAGAGGACACATCCTTTTTAAACATGGAATGCAGAGGTAGATCAGATATAAATGTACGGAAGCTATCCCAGTCAGCCTTAGTGTATCGATATACTGTACGATGAAGAGGTACATCTGGGGACTTATTACATTTCATTTTTATCTTAATTGATACAACAGAGTGGTCGGAAGATCCAAGAGGCGACAGAACAGAAACTGAACATAGTTCAGGGCAAGTTGTGAGAAAAAGGTCTAGTAGGCTCGCATACTGGCCATCATTATCGGGCACACGGGTAGGTTCCTGAACAATCTGAGTGAGGTCATAGGCAATGGAGAAATCATGACAGAACCTCCCCTCATCATCGGTCTTGTTTGAGTAGGTCAACCATTCAACGTTGTGAACATTGAAGTCTCCACATACGTGAATGTTAGCTGAAGGATAAGTAGAAAGGACTTGGTCAATTTTCTCAGATATGCTTTGAAAGATAGTAACTCCACTGTTGTGGGGGCGATAGAGAGTAAATATAAATGCAGTAGTGTGAGCTAAAGCAACCCGGAAGCACATATAGGGTAAGTTAGGATCTTCCCTGGAGATGTCCCTCCCACATGGAAAGCTATATTTAATATAGGCACATATTCCATGCCCATGGCGATCTTGGGGGTCAGATTTAGAAGTTAAGTTAGAGTATCCTGAAATTGCAAACTCATCTAGGGAAATAGCCTGTCCAATGCCAGTTTCACTTAAAAATAAAAGGTCTGGTTTAGTCTCCTGTAATTGGGTTTCAACCTCTGGAAGGTTAGAACGAAGACCCCTGATGTTGGAGAAGGAGACATGGTAGTAGGGGTCTACGTTGGAAGTTGGGGAACCGGGTTTAATCGTGTATTTTTTCTTGAAACTTGTCATGATGAAATTTTGGAATTTGTGGACTAGGTCGACAGATTTACTTAGAGCAGGACAGAGAGGGGAAATTAAGAGAGAAAAAGAAACGAAGAATTTTTTTTTATTTTTTATTTGTAGTTAATGATAAGGTAAAGCCGTAACAATTACCCACTAGTATGGCATCGAGAGGCCCCACCAGAAGCTACTGCATGGTCCAGAATCCATTCACCAAATGGCAATACAGCAGCCCCAGTACTTTGCACCTGCTGATAGGACAGCCTCCTTAGTGGTTAATCCAAGGTTCGGGTCCCTGACTATCAGGCGGATAACGTCAGCCCAGACAAAACGTTTACCTCCAGCTTTCTTGCAAAATCGTGTTAACTCAAAATATTCATAACCTTCGACAGTTTTAAACTAGAAAAATTACACTCTAATTGTTATATATTGGAATCGTGACTTAATAACAATTTCGTAATTTGTATACACTTTAGAACCAGTAAGGGTCGTACATGTCCGGATAACACTTCGACAAACGAAATATGCCGTGTTGCAGGTGGTGGGATTAAAAGTTTCATTCCCTAGATAAACGCATAAGAAATGCAATCGTCACAGGATATGGCAAAGAAATATCTTACGTGTTTGAGTATAGAAGAGAGTTTAATTAAATTTTGTTACAATGAGGGTCAGGGGTCAACAATCACAAGAATATGATGGATTTTTAGGCAAATCGACTACAAAAAAATTCTCGATCGCTTGAAGGCGAACACAAAAGTGATAAAAAACGCATCCATTTATGAAAAGACCGTTTACAAACTTCTGTTGAACATTAATATGTTACGTTAAGTTAAATTAACCAAGCCTATATAACTAGTACCTTGGGTAAGACAATCAGATTTCTGCAAATTTCTCAAGCTTGCTGAACCGAAATACGCAAAATCTGTGCCAAACAACACCCCTTTCTCTGCACTTGGTCAGAGGAGGCAAAGAGACGAAAAGGACTCTTCAATAACTCACATACATGCCTTCATCTCATACACATATTCTTACACATTAGCGAGAGTCTGGAGATCGGAAATAATTGCAACACACAGCTATACACGAACTAAAAAGAACAAGGTAAATCAACACACATACACAGAGCCATACACTCACATAAATATATTACTTACATGTGCATATTATTCACAGTATGAACATATTGACACACACCTATCAAAGGTTTGTGATTACTTTGCTTTCTGTATAAAACACGACTTTTAATAAGGAACGCTCACGGGTTGAAAATAACTATTATATTATAAAATTCTAGATATAAACATGTTATAAAATTTCGTCAAATTTTAATTTAAAAAATTCTGTTTATGTATAAATTAGCACTTGCTAACGGGTGACTGTAATATTCATTAATGTTTAATATATTTCCTTTATAATAAATATGTACGTCACAATGTATTTTTTCTAAACTAATTATTCTAACATTTTGTTAATTCTATTTCAGGTTTTCGATCCTTTAACAAGAGTTTAAGAAATGATTTAACACAAAATTTTATATCGCTGGTGACTTGGGTGGGCACATTTAAATAATTACGACATAAAAGAAGTTGAAACTAAGTAAAAATACACCCTGTGCAAAATGTTATAATCCATTGATAATAGATCAATAATTCTAAGCAGAAAGATTCGTTCACATAAATATAAAACAATCCCTAAAAACATAATTGCTACACAACTTATTATCTACACCGAGGCTTATATGGTTAATAAGTTTATCATTGTTGAATTTTTATCGATATCCTGATGTTGCAACAGTAAATGATAATGGCACAGTCTAATTCTAATATAGGTAGAACAACAAAAATTGCCACAGTTATTAGTTTGTTTTTCTAGATAAGAACATCCCAATGTTATACATTTCTTGCATCGTTTAATGCATCACTGGAGATAGTTTTTGGAGACGATGTGAAAATTCAGAATTCAAGCTGCATAATCTGGAAAACGCTTTCCTTTCAAAAACAATTTTCTAGGTTCAAAACGTGAAAATCGGATGATGCAAGGCGATGCAGAGTAATTGCATGGAAGAGGATTTCATAGACGTCTGTGCTTCTGATCTCGATCAATGTGTATTGTGTATATGTCACATCGTTTCTTCTAATTTCATCAAAAGTTTCCTGTGGTGTGCGTGATTTCAAATAAGACAACTGATCACTGCATGATACTTGACAGGATCTATTTCACACCTAACCAATTTCAAACTCTTGTACATCAGGAACAACAATTATTTCAGAGTTTTAATTTGCCACATGACCCATAAACATATAAATCATAGCATATGCAATATTTCTACTAGATCAGACAAACGGAAGTGGGTCAAGGTCATTATTTATTGAAGATTGCTTCTATTTAAACAAAATCTTGCACACAAAACATTTATATGAAAACAACTACAATGAAAGGCTAAAATCTTAAGAAAATATTTAGTCATAAAAACTTTAAATAAATTAGACGTTTTATTGAGGTGTATAAAATTTTTTTTTTAAAATCAAAAAAATCTGTGAAACGTTTTATTGAGGTGTATTAAATTTTTTAAAATCTAAAAAAGCTGTCCAAACGTTTTATAAAGATGTATTAACTTTTACAAAAAATAAATAAAAACTGTAAAAAATTTTTCTTGAGATGTATTAAATTTAAAAAATTGAAAAACTGTTAAAATGTTTTATTGAGATGCATAGAATCTTTTTAAAAATTGTTAAAACGTTTTATTGATATGTATCAAAATATAAAAAACTGTTAAAAAATAACAAAATTCTTAAAATATTTTATCGACATGTATTAAATTTTAAAAAACTCTTAAAACGTTTTATTGAGATGTATCAAATTTTAACAAATAAAGAACTGTTAAAACGTTTTATTGCATGAAGGATGAATGTTTTTTTGTGGGTTGTTTTAAAGATTTACACGAGAATAAAAACTTTTTTAAAGACAATTATTAACATAATCAATAGCGTTTTTGCATGAGAAAGTAACAAATTTTAAACAATAACACCAACACACAATAATAACACACACACACATATAACAAGAATACAAAAATATGGTTTTAACTTTTTCAAAATTTTATCATTTGTGAATGAAGTATACTACCAGATGCCAGACATTCACAAAATCTCAAAACAGAACAATTGTATGTTTGCATGTTTGTCTAAAGCTGATTTCATATAAACAGAAGAGCTACATTACAAAAATATATATGAAAACGACAATGATAAGGCTAAAATCTTAAGTAGATATTTGAACATAAAAAACTTGATATAAAATAGACGTTTCATTGAGATGTATTAAATTTAAAAAAAACATTGTTTTTAAAAGTAAATTATTAAGATAATCAAAGTATCAGATTCGTTTCTATCGTTTTTGCATGAGAAAGTAACACAAATTTTTAACACAATACAAACACACACATATAACAAGAATATCACCACAGACATATAACAAAAATACCAACACATACATATAACAAAAATACCAACACACACATATAACAAAAATACCAACACACATATAACAAAAATACCAACACAAGCACACACATATAACAAGAATACCAACACACACATATAACAAGAATACAAAAATATGGTTTTAATTTTTTCAAAATGTTATCATTTGTGAATGCAACATACTACCAGATGCCAGACATTCACAAAATCTGAAAACAGTACAATTTTGTGTTCGCATGTTTGTCTAATGCTGATTTCATATAAACAGAAGAGCTACATTATAAAAAAAATATTTTCAGTTTTCCTTATTTTACTTTGTAGGAAAAATTAAAACTTAATTGGCTAGCATGTGTGCGTCCTTCAAAGGGTCGGTTGTGTAACAAAAAATCGAAAGGACTAACATGGTTGTTCGCATGTTTGTCTAAAGCTGATTTCATAAAAACTCTTAAGACGTGAAATTAGCATAAAAGTTTTATGCTCTTTCATTTTAAAGATTTACATGAGAATAAAAAATTTGTTTATTTAAAAAAATTATTAACTAAATCAAAGGATCATATTATTTTCTCTCGTCAGAGAAGCAACGTACACAAATGTGGCTTTTTAGTTTTTCTTATTTTACTTTGTAGGGAAAATTGAAACTGTGCTTGCATGGGAACAAAGGTCGGTTGTGTAATAAAAAAAAGAGAAACCCTAAAATGGTTACATCCAATTGGTTTTATGTGTAATGCTCATCACAGCGATGCAGAATGTCGACATTTCTATGCAAAAGAAACAGGTGAATTAAAAAAAGACTTGTACAGAATAGAGGATGAGTTTAAAAAATGTGCCAGGTATGTAGCCATGTGCAAGTAAACTTGAAAAGTGTTGAGTTTTGGAGTTGGACGTTTTGACAACAGAATGTCGAGTTGTGGAGTTAATAGGTTTAACAACAGGGTGTCTTGTGGATTTGGACGTTTTGAAAATAATTTAAAAAGTTCTGATAATAGAATGTTGAAGTTTGGGATTGGAAGTTTTAAAAACGGAGTGTCGAATAAACCTGACAAGTCGAAGTCCTCAGAAATCAAAGTGCTCCCTACCTGAGGCACATACTTAAACTCTATAAGAGATACATACATATTTGTATGTTCCATTCTAGTTCTTTTGTATTCAGTATATTTTACATGACACAACAAATGTTTCTTCTATGCAAATCTCTCTTGCACTTGGTTCAGCAGGTATATTTGCCAGGTAGTTGTTTAAAATTCTTTTGTCTAAGGTCCTCTTATAATAACTGGAATACATATTTTCTAAAGATTACAGTTTCTTTTCTATGTCGTACATAAAACCCTGGTATTTCGTTATATTTTTCTCTGTTCAACCAAATAATATTGGGGAAATTAACTTCTAAGGTTGATTCTTTCTCCTTCTCGTCTCATTTGAAGCATGTAGCTATAGGAATCGTATAGTCTATGGTGTATATGTCCAACTGTTGTTCCCAGGACTTGCTGCAGCATTCAATATTCAACATTTTACAGATGATGTGGATATATTTACACAATCCATTGTATTTCATTGTATAGTAGCCACACTCTAGCAAATGTCAAATGGCTCAAACTAACTTCTCTGTTGCACGAACTACACTTGTCATTTTGTAATTAAAGCGGATAGTGTATGACTTATTTCGGACTGTTCTTTAAGGTACATGTTCCCAGGATTTGCTAATACATTGGATATTTAGGTTTTGGCACTCTTTTTCAAAAAATTTCTTCCTTTGACGATTGTAATTATGGGTATTGGGCAGTCAAACCAGCTTCCAAAATTGCCCTGCTTTTTATTAAAACCAACCGAGAGTTCTTCTTAGTGTCTTTATGCTCCCTTAACTGCAACTGTTTGGATCTCTTTTGCACTTGGTTAACCAGAAATATAAGTTAGGTAGGACTTCAGGTTCTTCTTCAATAGCCCTATGTATTTTCATATGACTTCAAAAATTTGACTTCTATGGAAGGGGAAAGACCACATACTTTACAAGAATGTGGGTTTTCCCCAATATGTGTTTTCATTTGTCAAAAAATTTCATTTCTATGCAAACGAACCATATCATATGACTCAACAGACTTGACTTCCAGGCAAAAGAAGTACCACATACTTCACAAGAACATTGTTTGTCTTCCATGTGTTTTCATGTGACTCAACAGACTTGACTTCCAGGCAAAAGAAGAACCACATATTACACAGGAATGTGGTTTTTCTCCAGTATGTGTTAGCATATGACGCAACAAAGTTGATTTATCTGCAAAAGAGGAGCCACATATTTCACAAGATTGTGGTTTCTCCCCCGTATGTGTTTTTATATGACGCAACAAACTTGACTTCTGTGTAAAAGACGAGCCACATACTTCACACGAATGTGGTTTTTCTCCCGTATGTGTTTTCATGTGATTCAACAAAGTTGATTTCTTTGCAAAAGAAGAGCCACATACTTCACAAGAATGTGGTTTCTCCCCTGTGTGTGTTTTCAAATGACTCAACAAATTTGACTTGCATGGAAAAGAAGAACCACATAATTTACAAAAATGTGGTTTGTCCCCCATATGTCTTTTTATATGATACAACAAAATTGACTTCCGTGCAAAAGAAGAGTTACATATTTCACAAGAATGTGGTTTCTCTCCCGTATGTGTTTTCATATGATGCAACAAATTTGACTTGCATACAAAAGAAGAACCACATACTTCACAAAAATGTGGTTTGTCCCCCGTATGTCTTTTCATATGATAAAACAAACTTGACTTCGATGCAAAAGAAGAGCTACATACTTCACATGCATGTGGTTTCTCTCCCGTATGTGTTCTCATATGAGTCAACAAAGTTGATTTCTTTGCAAAAGAGGAGCCACATACTTCACAAGAATGTGGTTTCTCTCCTGTATGTGTTTTCATATGGCACAACAAATATGACTTCTCTGCAAAAGACGAACCACACACTTCACAAGAATGTGGTTTCTCTCCCGTGTGTCTGTTCATATGAAGCAACAAAGTTGACTTCCATGTAAAAGAAGAACCACATACGTCACATGAATGTGGTTTTTCTCCCGTGTGTGTTTTCATATGACTCAACAAACTTGACTTCCATACAAAAGAAGAACCACATACTTCACAAAAATGTGGTTTGTCCCCCGTATGTATTGTCATATGATACAACAAACTTGACTTCGATGCAAAAGAAGAGTTACATATTTCACAAGAATGTGGTTTCTCTCCCGTATGTGTTTTCATATGATTCAACAAAGTTGACTTTAGTGCAAAAGAAGAACCACATATTTCACAAGAATATGGTTTCTCTCCTGTATGAGTTTTCATATGATTCAACAAACGTGACTTCCATGCAAATGAATAACCACATACTTCACAAGAATGAGGTTTGTCTCCCATGTTTGCTCGCATCTAATTCCACAAAAATTATATGAAATGGTTAGTATGATGAGATACGCTGATAAATTTAGACTTCAGAAAATTTACATACAGAAATGTTATTATAAACTTATTTAAATCACCAATTATGAAAGGTCCTTCTTATCCATTTATGGATTTCTTTTCATTTTTGCAAACTCTGAAAATATAAAAATAATTTGAAAAAATATAGTTAATTTAGTAAAATTCAATTTATTATGTTAATATTTATAAATATAAATATGGAGAAAAAAGTGGCTTACCATTAAAGCGGCTGCACATTTGTGCATGCATTGCACAAATTAAGAATCAAGATGGCGCCTGCATGCGTTTATGTGGAAAAAAATCTCGTGGAATCTAGGGGAATCTCGGAGAATCTCATACCCTGATTCCATAAATAACGAGGAAAGGAAAGCGGCAAAAGAGACGAGTTTTAGTCACTAAAGTGAACGGACGTGTGTAAAAGAAGAGGTAGAAGAAAAGAGTGTGGTGAACGAAAGAAACAACGACTCGGTTGAAAGTAGAGTTGTAATGAACACAAGCTATTTCGGCTTGACGTCAGGATTTGACCCCAAGCTAATTCCCCTGTTTGATGGCAGTAGCACTGATCACTCAGTGCAGGAATGGGTGGAAAAAGCAGAATTAATATGTCAGCTCAGTGGGGTGAAGCATATGGAATGCGTGGTCCCAATGCGCCTCACTGGAGGAGCATATGCAGTATATGGCAAAGGCTGATGTGTGTGCACTCAAATTAAGGGAGTGGCGACAGCAGGGATCGAATGTGGCAACTCTGGACCTACGCAGGCCTATCTGCAAATACGCATTCAGAAGAAATTGTGGCCATTGTGGAAATTGGAGGAACCTGATATTGTCTAACCAGGCAAGGGTTCAGTCTAAATGTGGCACCAGGCTTTATGACAGCAATCATGCATGCTATCCGGCAGCAAGATGAGGCAGTGCAACAGGCAACATCCTCATACATCGAAGATATATTCGTCAATGAGAGCCTCATGTCAGCACAATCGGTTAGAATGCACTTTGAGAGCTTTGGACTGACATGTAAGGAATCAGAGCATCTGTGTGATGGAGCAAAAGTTCTCGGCCTGCACGTGTGCAATAGCAAGGAGGGACTTTGCTGGAGAAGAGGAAGTTGTGTCCCCAAGGTCCCATCAAAAATCATTCGATGAACAGTGTTTTCGCTTTGTGGAAAGATGGTAGGCTATTTCCCTGTGTGCGGTTGGCTCAGGGTGGCCGTGTCGTCTGGATGGGATGATGCAGTACACGATGTCACCCTAAGGAGCATGCTGACAGAGACTGTGTCCAGGGTGACCAGTGATGACCCCGTTCAGGGAAAGTGGTGCATCAGCGGGAATGAGTTCACGGTCTGGGTGGATGCTAGTTCACTGGCCCTTGGAGTTGCCCTTGCAGTTAATAATTCCATTATTGAAGATTCCTGTTGGCTTTGGCCAGAGAATGATTCGAGGCACATAAACCTGGTCGAACTTGATGCCACATTGAAGAGCGTTAACTTGGCGCTTCAATGGCAAGTCAAGGTTCTACATATCATGACTAACTTGGCATGCACTCATTGGTGGATAACCGATGCATTAAGTGGAAGAGCACGACTGACGACACAAGCATCGAGTGAGATGTTAATTCGAAGACGGCTTGCCACCTTGGTTGACACCATCACAGAGTATGACCTGACCGTGAACGTAGTGTTGATCAGGTCTGCACTCAACAGAGCAGATGCTCTTACAAGAGTCCCTCAACAGTGGCTTCTGGCTGGTACTCGGAGAGATTCTGACAATCTGCAAAACACATGTTCAGCAGTTATGTGTAATGTGGATGAAGCGCGCATCATGGACATTCATCGACAGTGTGGACATCCTGGCATCAAGCGGACACTGTACTTTGTCAAGATGATTGATCCAGGAGTAAGAAAAAAAGATATTCGAAGAGTGGTGGAAAGTTGCGAGGCCTGCCAATCCATCGACCCAGCTCCAGCACGATGGAAGAAAGGGGAGTTGGGAGTGAGTGGTAAGTGGCAGAAAGTGGGCATGGACATCACACACTACGGTGGTAACCACTTCCTTACCCTCATCGATTGTGGGCCTACACGTTTCACAGTCTGGAGATTCCTCGGGCGCCAGGACTCTTGCAACATCATTCGCCAGCTGTCATCCGTGTTCTGTGAAAGAGGTGCACCCGATGAAGTGCTGACGGTCAGCCTTTTGCAGCCATCAGATGAGGCAGTTCTTACAAGAATGGGATGTGCGACTGCGGCTTAGATGCGCTTATGTGCCTTCTGGCAATGGTATAGCTGAGAGAAGCCATCGCAGCATCAAAACAATTGCAGCCAGGAAAAAAGTGCACCATCGCAGAAGCCGTGTACTGGTATAATCTCATGCCAAAGGATGGCGTCTCTCCAGGAACAGCACCTGCAAACACAATCTATCAGTACCATGTCCGAGAAAAAGGAATCCACCCCAATACAACTGTGGCCACTGAGATAGAATGAAATCGATATGCCAAAGGGGACGCTGTCTGGGTGAAGCCGCCAGGAAACCGATGTACTGACAAGTATAAACAGGGCACAGTCACCAATGTGGTGAGTCAGCAGTGTGTCCAGGTTGATGGCATACCCTGTCACGTTAGGGACCTATGGCCGGCGACACATGTACCACCTCCAGTGGATAGAGAGTGATTCTGACTCTGAGACGAGTGGGCCATCGCTTTGGTTTGCACCATCCCTATCAAGCAGTGACTCTGATATCAGTAGCCTCCACAGAGATGAAGCCTTCCCCGACCATCAGGCGGTGGATGAGAGCGCACGTAAAGACGAGAGCAGCACTGTCCCCCTTCGCAGAAGCACCCGACGGTGGCAATCACCACCCCCCTGCCGTCTCTGTGATCATGAGATCAGGGGGGAGTGTGGAGAAAGAAGTGGCTTACCATTAAAGCGGCTGCGCGTTTGTGCATGCAGAGCACAAATTGAGAATCAAGATGGTGCCCGCATGCGTGTATGTTGAAAAAAAGTCTCGTGGAATCTCGGGGAATCTCAGAGAATCTCGTACCCTGATTCCATAAATAACGAGGAAAGGAAAGCAGGAGGACAGACGATTTTTAGTCACTAAAGTGAACGGACGTGTGTAAAAGAAGAGATAGAAGAAAAGAGTGTGGTGAACGAAACAAACAATGACTCGGTTGAAAGTAGAGTTGTAACGAACACATTTCTTATTAATGAAATTGAAAATAAAATGAGTAAAATTTTAATCAATACTGGTGAATTAACAAATCAATTTGTTTCTATTTTCAAATATTTAACTAAAAATTACATTCATTCATTGCAGAGAGGAGTATGGACTATTCACATTATTTGGATTCTTCAGAATACTGTTCTCATCTTTGATGTTATTTTCACAACGTTTCTATGTAACCTCCGATCTTATTCAGCTGTATTTTGTCGAACTTGGCAATCTTTCTCTTGAACGTACAAATCTATACAAAATGCTGATGTTTATTTGTTTAACCAGAAGATCAACATTATTTGGGTCATTTAATACTATATACACGGGTTAAAATGTTGGGTCATTTAATACTGTATACACGGGTTAAAATGTTGGGGTAAATTTGGAGTCGATTTTCGCTGGGTATATTTGTGTAATGTTTTGGAATAGTTTTTATGATGGCATTTATATTTTATAGTAAACGTTTGCTCTTTTTAGGAAATTTAGAATGGTTTTAGTGTTTTAGGGTTTTCTTTTACGAAAAATTCTTTTAAGTTTGTGGCCTTGTAGTAGTGTTGACGGATTTGTGTGAGGTCATAGCAATCAAGTAAAAGGTGTTGCACTGTATAAGGTTTGTTATATGGTATACATTTGGAAGGTTCCTCACTTTTTGAATGTAGAATGAGTTATGTGTTCTTACAAGAAAAGGTTCCCTTTTCTTGTAAGAAAAATATTAGATAAGTAAAAATGAGATTAGATAGACCTTGTAAGCAATGTTCAGAAATAGAATTTAGCATTGTTCAATTTAACATAAAATAGTTTAGAGATGTTTGTTTAAAAGGAATTTTGATTGTTCAATTTTTTTATAAAAACTGAATTAGAATAAGGTCAGATAGAAAATAAAGAACGAGGAAATTTAAATATGTTGAAAAATGTCAGAAAAAATCGGATAGTAAGTATTCTTTGTCTGCAGAAATGGGTGGACATGTGCTAACCATGCATGTTCAGGCCACGTGGGTTCGATCATGTTTTTTGGACACATGTATGACGTCATAGCAGAAACTGAATTCTCAATATAGTTTGCTAGTTTTAGTGAGATTAACAGACGGACGGGAGATAGAGTTGGAGACGAAGATAGGAGACAGAGCTGACATAGTCAGAGAAGGGTCCCTTTGAAAGCGAAGGAGGAAGTTTTAATCATATAGTCGACTTTGAATTCTTGGATGTTATCAGCATTGCAACCGGTCGAATGTAATAAAAGAACAAATCATATTTTGTAACAGCCGTCTTCTACCGCAAAAGTAATGTGAAATCATTTTATATGGACATTGTTCCACTCATCGTTTTAATGAACTTTGTTTATAACTCATCGTTTTAATGAGCATTGTGTATAACTCATCGTTTTAATGAGCATTGTGTATAACTCATCGTTTTAATGAACTTTGTGTATAACTCATCGTTTTAATGAACATTGTGTATAACTCATCGTTTTAATGAACATTGTGTATAACTCATCGTTTTAATTAACTTTGTGTATAACTCATCGTTTTAATTAACTTTGTGTATAACTCATCGTTTTAATGAACATTGTGTATAACTCATCGTTTTAATGAACTTTGTTTATAACTCATCGTTTTAATGAACATTGTGTATAACTCATCGTTTTAATGAACTTTGTTTATAACTCATCGTTTTAATGAACATTGTGTATAACTCATCGTTTTAATGAACATTGTGTATAACTCATCGTTTTAATGAACTTTGTGTATAACTCATCGTTTTAATGAACATTGTGTATAACTCATCGTTTTAATGAACTTTGTGTATAACTCATCGTTTTAATGAACATTTGTGTATAACTCATCGTTTTAATGAACTTTGTTTATAACTCATCGTTTTAATTAACTTTGTGTATAACTCATCGTTTTAATGAACTTTGTGTATAACTCATCGTTTTAATGAACTTTGTGTATAACTCATCGTTTTAATGAACTTTGTGTATAACTCATCGTTTTAATGAACTTTGTGTATAACTCATCGTTTTAATGAACTTTGTGTATAACTCATCGTTTTAATGAACTTTGTGTATAACTCATCGTTTTAATGAACTTTGTGTATAACTCATCGTTTTAATGAACTTTGTGTATAACTCATCGTTTTAATGAACTTTGTGTATAACTCATCGTTTTAATGAACATTATGTATAACTCATCGTTTTAATGAACTTTGTTTATAACTCATCGTTTTAATGAACTTTGTGTATAACTCATCGTTTTAATGAACTTTGTGTATAACTCATCGTTTTAATGAACATTATGTATAACTCATCGTTTTAATTAACTTTGTGTATAACTCATCGTTTTAATGAACTTTGTGTATAACTCATCGTTTTAATGAACTTTGTGTATAACTCATCGTTTTAATGAACATTGTGTATAACTCATCTAAGTAATGTGTCGCACTCTCTATCATAAGTAATGACTGTCTTCTCCTGTGCCATAAGAACTGATAACTCTCCTCTCTAATATTTGTGTTAAGAAAAATCCACAAACAGTAAAAAGTATAAATGTCTCTCTTCTCTCCCCCTCTCATCATGTATTACATGTTCCCGCCTCGCTTTAAAATGCACCCGATATATCTCTCCAATATGAACACTTAACTATACAATATTCGTCATCTTAAAAAGACCCCCACTATATAACAGTATGTCCTATCCAGGTACGTGGTTAGACTACTTCTTCTTTGCATGATTTTCTGAGATTTAGTAGGGGTTTTTTTAAGTATAGGTATAATTAGAAAGAGTTTGTTGTTTTGACACTTGGTCCAGTCATCGCTAGCAACCCAAGACCATCTTACTCTCATGTACTAAACAAAGGGTTTCATTCAAAAGTCCTACAAATTTTGAAATTCTATTTTAAATCTCAATGTTCAGGAGCATGTACCTATTTACTATGCCTCCCCACGGGACAGAGTTAGACACCAGGGTCGTTTTTACAATTGAATTTTACCAAGTACTCTAACCATAGCATAACGAGGTGCTCTACTACTGAGCCATAGACCCTACTATTAACACTGAGGGATTAATCACATTTATATTTTTTCTGTGATAATTGAAATATATATTAATTAATTGGAATTCATTACTGAGATGAGTTTTATTTATAAATTTATTTATTGCAGAATATTATCCTCATCTAAGACCAAAAACATCCAACCTTGATCGCCTTTCGGGGCCCGTGGCACAGTGGATAGAGATGTTGAATCTCTACAGTTCCAGGTGAGAATTGTCTGAAGATACTGATTTTAATCCTACCCAAAGCCGGCCAGTGGCTTACTTGGCCAAAACCGTGGTGAGACAACAACAACTATGAATGGCAGTAATTGCTGAGAATGCAGTCAGGAGATTAGGAGTTCCTATCCCATCGCGGTTACCATCTGACAAAGGCCAGAGAAACAACAATAAATTAAGAATTGAAAGTATTCAGTTATTTTTATACAAAAGCAGCGCCGCAAGGCTAGGTGGAAAGCATTAGATCTATATCAACAGCAGCAACACCTCAGGGTTTCAGATTTTGAATATTTGGTTTATAAGCTATGCTGATTGCTGCTAAAACTAAACTTCTTTTCTAGCTTACTAAATAAAAGGTAATTTCTAAATGAAGCTGAGCACATGACAAATGCAGAACATCCAGTTATGAAAACCTCATTAATAAGAATTCCAATATTTTCTTCTATCACACTTAATGTTCCTAAAAATACAAAATAGTTTAAATTTAATTTTAATTACAATGTTTGCATAATAAATAACACTCAAGATGAGAACAGTTATCTTAATAATCTAAATAATACAAAAAATTCAGAACCTTTACATTGTAATTTGTTTAAGAATCATGATTATTTTTTTTAATTCAGTCAAAGCTATTTGTAAGGTTTATTGTGTTGGTCAATATCGAGAATATTTCTGAACACCCAAAATCATTTTCAATGACAACTTTTATAAGTTTTCGAGTGTTCTGAAAACGAATATATACTTCAAAAGATGGTGGAGAGAAATAGTTTTAATGATATGAAAAATTTACTGTTTCAAAAAGTGAGGATCACATTTAAATATACATTAAACGTAAAATGAGCACCCAAATGATGGCCACCATGCAAATTCGCACATATATTTGCCATGAACAAGTAGTTTTCCAAATATAAAGCAATGTAATTCATTATGTTATCAGTGGTGGCCAATTCTGTATGTGCAAGTGCATACTTAATTGGCCACCACTGATGACAAAGGATTACATTGTTTAATATCCAGATACTTATTTGCAGGAAATTTAAATGCGATATTCGTTTTCAGCATACCCAAAAACCTATCGAAGTTATAATGTTAAAGATGATTGTTAAGATGAAAAATAAATAACAATTTACCAAAACGGCTTTAAGGCAGGCCAACAAAACAAATAAAGCAAATTATAACCATGTGGCCAGAAAGTGGGTGCTTATTTTACATTAAATTTATATGAAAAACTGATCCCCACTTTTTGAAAAAGTAATTTTCTCATATCATGAAAAATAATTCGCTGCACAACTTTTGAAGTATATATTCGTTTTTAGCACACCCAAAAACCTATAAAATAATGCGCTGAAAAAAAATGAAAAAAAAAGTTGTTTTTACTTTAAACTTGTGAAACAGTTAAACCCATTTAAAATTTGTAAAATTATTTTTTTCTGTGGTAAACGATAAAGAAGTTATCTTTTTTTGTCAGTATTGAAAACAAAAAATCATCGATAGCGAAAATAATAACGACCAACATTTTCATGAGTAAATGTAGTTATCTCCCTTACATTTTTAACTTATTCTGCAAATGCGATTAAGTCGATACTAAATTCATGTAGTAATACTTACGTTTTTGTTTTATAATCTGTTTTCCATCAACTTAATCTGCTTTAATAAAGGAAACAATTTTTCAAATGTGATTGACTTTACAAGCTCAACTTAAAATTCAAGATGACGAACGGAAGAGCAAGTTCGCAGAAAACAAAATTGAATGGAAAAATTAAAAAAAGAAATCATTTCTATTTGGTGAATATCACAGATAAAATTAGTATTATTTTATTTAATATTTTAATATTTACATGAGAGAGAACAGATTACAAGTTTCATCATTATTAATTCTGTAATTCGTTGTATGGTACATGCACTTTAATGGTGGAAACTGAACATAGTTTAGAAAGCCGTCTTATATTTTTATGTCTTGATTGTGTTTGAAAGATTTAAGTCTAAAGTTAGTCTCTATATTGGAAAATATTACACGTGAAAAGGTTTATAATGAAAAATATTTTCATGGCAGCTTCAAAGATAATTAGTAAAGTCTTAAGATATTGAATTTAGAAAAAGGATAGTTTTATTAGCCTCTTCCCCTAAGTGAGGGTTTCGTAACAGATTTAGCTTCGCACAATAAAACAAGAGACAACACGTCGCACATAAGTTCTACAGAAGCCCCAGAATGTAAGAAAGTCGATTGTATTTCATACCTAGTGGGGGAAGGCGAGGCTTTGCCAAGTCCTTAAATATATTTTAAATTTGTCCAGATTTTGTATATATGATTATAGAGTTGTGAAAAATAATAAAAACGTATTTAGCTAGAATCGAAACCAAAAGCAAAACTGTAGCATTCAAAGCTGGTGACGTTACCACTGTACAAACGTAACATGCATATTAACTGATTAAAATAAACTAAGATGAATTTACAAAATGTATAACAACTTTTAAAAAAATTCTGACCCTATAGAACTCATGGACGTGGTGCAAATTTGTAAAAACTGACTGTGGAGTCACTAACTTCTACTGAATTGACTCTGTGTTCACCCATTCATAATTGGGATCTATCAATTTTTAAGACCGAGGTTACAGGTGCATGAATCTCTTGAAGTCGAAAGTAGTAGAGTATCTACAGGACCGTTAAAAGTAAATTTAACGAGATCACCGATTAATAGGTGTCCACCAAGGCACATCCTCACATAGATAAAATAAAAATATAGAAATAACTCTGGAAAATTACGACACTTGACAAAGAACTCGAAATCACTTTATTAAGATGAAATAACATTTATTTATGTGTAAGACATATTAATTTTTATGAACAGAATGCCACACGTGACTTGAAATGAATGTGAATATTTTCTGAGAGAAAAATGGTCATTAAACCAAGTAAGCAAAATTTCTGTGATAATTTTAATCATTAAAACAACATTACATATTTTTTTGAAAATATTAAATGAATACTGCTTATCGTAATGTTCCTGTAATATATTCGAGTAGTATTTCATTCATATAAGAAATAAGGTCCTTCTTTACTATAGCACTCTGATGTAAAAACAAACTCTCACCTGTGACATACGGAAAAGTTAGCACAACATAAATTATGTAAAATGATCGAGCAGTTTCAGCTATATTTTAGAAATGACGTACTTGTACATTATCCTACCCAAGAAATAAGGTACTTGTGCAGTATAGTACTCATATGAAAAACAAAGGAAATCCTACCTGTGACGTGCATAAAAGTTATTAAAACCGAAAATCACGTTATATATTTGGGTAGTATGACTTTTAAATGAAAAATAACGTGCTTCTTCACTATAGCATCCAGATGAAAAAATAAAACAGCTTCTTACACTAGACGCACAGAAAATTCAGCACAACAGAAAATTTCTTAAAAGTATCGAGTTCTTTCATTTTAAAATTAGAAAAAATGTATTTGTACAGTATCCTACCCAGGAAATAAGGTACTTGTACAGTATAGTACTGATATGAAAACCAAAGAACATCTTACCCGTGACCTACAATAGTTATCAAAACCAAAAATCATGTAATACATTCGAGTAGTATAACATTTATAAGACATAAGGAGCTTCTTCACTATAGCACTCTGATGTAAAAACAAACTTCTACCTGTGACACACAGAAACGTTAGCACAACAGAAAAGAATTTAAATTATTTTAAATATGTGTTGTATATTACTCGTCCTAGGTAAGGAATTTTTATCCATATACGTGTTGTAAATGTCCTGTCCTAGGGAAGGTACAATTATTTCATACATATAATACCAGTCCTAGGGTAGGTAAAATATGCTTTTGCTCTAGATGGCAAATGATACATAGGCATCCAAATATTCTATCCTAAAAAATAACAGGTATGTTCAAAATTTTTCTCATTGTCTTATACGGTCCTGAGCAACGCTGGGTGGTCTTGCTAGTTTTTATATAAACACAAATAGAAATTCATGCGTTATTTTTAATTTAAAAAGACAATACTTTGCGATTTTAGTCATCATATCGGTGTCACTGGACACATGTATCCATAAAAATAAAACTGAATTTTTAAAGAAAAGGAAATAATAAAATCCATTTAATAATTGATATTTTAAAGTTTATTATCGATTTTCATATTAAGTTAAATGAAATGACAAAAAAAATAAATAATAAACCACGATAAAATATTTTCATATTAAGTTAAATGAAATGACAAAAAAAAAAATAAATAATAAACCACAATAAAATATTTTCATATTAAGTTAAATGAAATGACAAAAAAAAAAATAATAAACCACGATCAAATATTTTCATATTAAGTTATATGAAATGACAAAAAAAAATAAATAATAAACCACGATAAAATATTTTCATATTAAGTTAAATGAAATGACAAAAAAATAATAAACCACGATAAAATATTTTCATATTAAGTTAAATGAAATGACAAAAAAAATAATAAACCACGATAAAATATTTTCATATTAAGTTAAATGAAATGACAAAAAAATAAATAATAAACCACAATAAAATATTTTCATATTAAGTTAAATGAAATGACAAAAAAAATAAATAATAAACCACGATAAAATATTTTCATATTAAGTTAAATGAAATGACAAAAAAAATAAATAATAAACCACAATAAAATATTTTCATATTAAGTTAAATGAAATGACAAAATAAATAAATAATAAACCACGATAAAATATTTTCACATTAAGTTATATGAAATGACAAAAAAATAAATAATAAACCACAATAAAATATTTTCATATTAAGTTAAATGAAATGACAAAAAAATAAATAATAAACCACAATAAAATATTTTCATATTAAGTTAAATGAAATGACAAAAAAAATAAATAATAAACCACGATAATATATTTCCATATTAAGTTAAATGAAATGACAAAAAAAATAAATAATACACCACGATAAAATATTTTCATATTAAGTTAAATGAAATGACAAAAAAAATAAATAATAAACCACGATAAAATATTTTCATATTAAGTTAAATGAAATGACAAAAAAAATAAATAATAAACCACGATAAAATATTTTCATATTAAGTTAAATGAAATGACAAAAAATAAATAAATAATAAACCACGATAAAATATTTTCATATTAAGTTAAATGAAATGACAAAAAAAAATAAATAATAAACCACGATAAAATATTTTCATATTAAGTTAAATGAAATGACAAAAAAATAAATAATAAACCACAATAAAATATTTTCATATTAAGTTAAATGAAATGACAAAAAAAAAATAATAAACCACGATAAAATATTTTCATATTAAGTTATATGAAATGACAAAAAAATAAATAATAAACCACAATAAAATATTTTCATATTAAGTTAAATGAAATGACAAAAAAATAAATAATAAACCAAGATAAAATATTTTCATATTAAGTTACGAAGTGACTATTCGCAGCCGGATGCGGCTATTCTAAAATGCTATTCGCAGCCGGCCGGCGGCGAAACCGGAAGTTGTCGAGTCGACGGTATTGATCTTAAAATTATATTAAAAAAACCATACCAGAAATTTATATTCACTTTATTGAAAAGAGCATAAAATTTCACATTGAACCTGAAAATTACGTAAAAATTGAACTAATAGAAAAATTTAGATCGATTTTTAAAGTTAAAAAAGTTAAAAAAAAGTGAACTCGTAAAAATCAATGTATTTGTACACGTAAAAAAATGGCTGCTTGTAACATCGGAGAAACGCGCTTAGAAATTTTGTAAACATTGTTTTTAAAAAATAAAAAATAATACTTCTATTATGTTTTAAACGACTGTAATAGTTTATTTTGGAAGTATATTTTATAAGGAAAATAAACAACCCACTTTAAAAACAGAGATTACGAGTTTTATATATTTTATTCGCAGTTTTTTGTTGGGGGTGTCAAAAATTCCGCCTAAAATTCTGATACACCTAGCGGGCGGGCAACGAAGCCTGTAAAATGGCGACAGGTAGAGCCAGTCTCCAGGGGTTAATACCATCTAAACGGTAAATTTGCTGTGGGGTTGATTATCAGATTCGTTGTCAGCGACCCGAAAACCTGTGTAAGAAGGCAGGACTAAAGTGATCGGTGTTATGAAAGAATGGTAATATCGCGGTTCAAAAATATCAGTAAATACGCTAATTTTATTAAAAATAAACTTTGCCAAAAAACACAAATTATTTACTAAAAACAAAAATATTTCGCAACTGAGCAAGTGATAAGCCATGCCCATGCCGTTCTCTGCATGACTGAGTACCCCAAATTCTCCGTTGTGTTAGTAATGAAAAACTAAAACAAATAATTAAAATGAAAAGACATGTTAAATTCTCCGCTCAGAATAAAAAATGGGAGAGAGAAAAATTAAATTCGCCACTGTGTTGTAATTAAAAATTAAAACAACTTATTTTTTACTTGTAAACTGGTTTATTAATTGTAGAAAACAAAAATAAACGGGAGAAAAAAGCAGCTCAAAATGAAAGAAATTGTTAAATTCTATTACAAAAGAAAACAAATTATTTTTACAATTCTAGCCAAGAATTTACTTAAGATTTGTCTGACGTCACTTCCGGTCAGCTGATGCGACCGGCTGCGAATAGCATTTTAGAATAGCCGCAGCCGGCTGCGAATATCAACGGCCTTAAGTTAAATGAAATGACAAAAATAAATAAATCATAAACCACGATAAAATATTTTCATATTAAGTTAAATGAAATGACAAATAAATAAATAAACGTCATTTGATTTACTAGATATTTTTTCCAGCATTCACCGGAAGTTATTATCTCCCCTCGTAATAATAAGTTCGATTTGTTTATATTTTTAACCCTTATATATTTATATATGTTTAGCAAAATACACAACTATTAAAAAAGAAAAATCTTTTATGATTATTGTAAGTTGTCTATATTTCTTTAAATATGTTTTTAAGCGAAAAATTAAATTAACGCATATTGAGAGTCAAAACGATAAAAAAGAAAAGCAAACTGAAAGAAAAAACACAGAAAGTTAAAAAATTGAAAGAAAAAAAAAAAACAAACAAACAAAAAACATTGTTGAGAACACAAAGAGAAAAGATAAGAATCGAGAAGTTATAAGAAGGTTGAATGGGGAGTCGTATGCGTAAGGAAATGAACAACACAGCTAGAAGTAAGGGGGTCGGATATGTGGGTAAAGAAAATTAACAAAGTTCGTAGTTAAGATGAAATAATATTAAAAAAATAACGTTTAAAAATATTAAAAAGTGTCTTTAAGAAGGAAATATATAATGTTTCTTACCGGAGATGACTTAAAATGGCGAAGGACAACAGAAGATAAAAGACAAAGACATGTGGGTCTAGAAAGGCTACTGACTACAATTCGGGAACAAAACACCGGTCAACCTGCCGGTGTCGAGTCAGGGGAAACTCTATAAGAAAAATGATCGGCCAAGGGAGATAACTATTGAAAGGACTCAACTAAGAGACATAATGCATGTAAAACAGACAACTTTTATAATTTATGTTTATATTTTTAAAATGTTTTTTTTTAATCTTGAAACTTAACTCTGATTAAGTAAGCTTCTTTTAATTTATTCGATTTCGAACTTTCCCTTTAAAAAATATACACACAGACAGACACACACACACACACACACACACAAACACACACACACACACACACACACACACACACACAAACACACAAACTTTACAATCTGGTGATGAAACGATACTTTTACTTAAATCGATTTCGACATTTATTTTTAATTTTCTTAAAAAAGCCAAACATTATCGTTAATTTCTGATTATTTATATGGATAATCCGGCATATTCCCATAGATAGGTACTGGCAATTAATGGCTGTTTCGGCAGGGGCGTATGGTTTTTAACGCCGGTTAATCATAATCATTTCTTTTTTAAATTTTCGAGTGCTTTTTTATTGTATTTGAAAGATTATAATTTAAAGTTAATTTCTCAAAGAAAAAAAGTCTGTGAAATCTGAAAAACACTAAATTTAACGTAAAAAATCATCATAACAAAAATCGCGTTTACATTTTTCTGGCAAGTAAAATATAAGTTTTTTGGAATTATTTCCAAGTTAAGTATTAAGTTAAAGTCTTAAGATAATGAATTAATGCAATAAATGTACTTAACTTTTGCAAAAAAGTAATAATTATCCAAAAATGTATCAATGGTAGCAACGAGACTCGTCCATTCGCATCAAATTAAACTCTCGCGGCAAAATTGAAATATGTATGGAAGGACAAATTAGACATAATGTGTGTCTTTATTCCGGCATACCGAGCGACTTTTTTTTCTTTTTTGAGTCCAAGATCCCCTTTTCTTCATTTAAAAATGCATAAAAGTTAATTAAATTTATTAATTATACTACTAGCAATTTGTTCTTTGAAAAAAAGTTAGCACCATTATTTATTAATATTAATACAGACATGCAATTGGTTAAGAAAACAATTTATAATCATTGAAAAAATTACACACTAAAAAATACAGACTTTCGTCAACATTTATCATAATGTTTACGTTAAATTTAAAGTTGATAAGCACAAACAGGCATGTAGTTGAAAAGAGGAGGAGGAGGAGGGTGGACAAAACAGACTGGTTTTCTTTTCAATTCAGCGCATGCGTACTTACCGAGATGGAATGTTCGTATAATTTTTGCCATTTTTTAATTAAATTATTTTTCTATGTTCCTATTTTTCAATTTATTTTTTTTTACTTTATTTTCCACGATTATATGAACATTATTTTACGTTGATAATTATACGCTCTTGCGTGCAATGGAAATATTAGAATCTTACATGTAAAGATTGCGTTAAAAATGTAGAAATAATTTTTGCAATTATATTTTTTGTGAAAATATTCAATAAACGATGCTGAATTGAATGATAATATTGGTAGTTCGAGAAATGGATTTTTCTTCGAGTTATATCGAATTCATTAATACGGATTTCAGGGGCGTTTTTCGTAATGTTCTTGTACAAATTATTTTAATTTTATTTTATTGTTACAAATTACGATGCTTTATTTATAAATTAAAAAAAAAGTATTGCGTTTTTTTTTATTTACTACTGAAAACCATAACTTTAGTCAAGTTTTTTTTGTTCAAACAAAATAATACATTTTTACTAAGATTTAAATAAAAATGATAAGTTCATTATATTCCACGGTCATTATTTGATAAATACTGAGATTTTCACTCAAATTGGTTAATTTCCTGATTTTTGGTGAATTTTTAAGTAAAAGGAGGGGTAAAAATGTTTATACGTTTTGAGCATCGGCATTCATTTTACCCGTACCTACCCATAGACACGATTGGCAAAATACTCTCGAACCCTGATAAAAAAGGACCCAAATTTCCTTAATCACCGGTATGTTACTATGTAAACAGTTTTAAATAAGAAAAACATAACAATATAAGCAGAACATAATAATAATAACATTAATAATAATAATAATAATAATAATAATAATAAACATTTTCTATTAATTTTAAACAATATACATGATTTTTTAACATTTAAAACAATATAATCACATATTTAATAATTAATTATTAATAATTGAATTGTAATTTATTTATTTTAAGAATGATATTTAAAAAAAATAAATATTGTAATTTATTGAAAAAATGACATTATTATTATTATTATTATTATTATTATTATTATTATTAATGTTAATGGACCACTAGGTGTGTCAGAATTTTGGATAAATTTTTGACACTCTTAACACAAAACTGCGAATAAAATCTTTAAAAAAACTCGTAATTTCTCTTGTTAAAAGTGGGTTGTTTATTTTCTTTATGGAATATACTTCCAAAATAAACTATTAAAGTTGTTTAAAAAATAATAGAAATATAATTTTTTATTTAAAAAAAAAACAGTGTTAAAAAATGTGTACAAAATGCCGGCGTGCCTTCATGCAGCCAATTTTTTACGTAATAAAATCAATAGCAGTTTATGAGGTAAATATTTTTAAATTTTTAAAAATCTATCAAAATTTTTCTATTGGTTGAATTGTTACGATATTTTTAGGTTTAAAGTGAAATTTTATGTTCTTTCTAATAACCCAAATATAATATTTTAGAGAAACATGTTTTTCAACCTTCCCCCCATTTTGAAATGTCTATTAAAATTTTGATAATTAATTTTTGTGCCAATGTTTTATATATCACAAATTGAAGATAAAAGATCAATAAAGAAAATATTCTAATTTAAAACAAAAGAAAAAGAATAGATTTTTTTTTTTAATTTACCTGTAAAGTCCAAAGTGTAAAACCTTTTTTTTCAACCACATTGACTTTTTAAATGAAAGCTCATGTTATGCTTACATCGTCAAGTAAATACCAGACTCTGACGGCAATTTTTTCTATTTGATTGAATGTTTTCTTTTTTTTTAGATATTTAAAAAAATTTAATCGGTAAAGAAGTAAAATATATTAATCAAAACTCGTGTATCTCATTAAATTTATTTTTTAAAAGATCGATGAAGCAGACTTTTTGTTCTAGGGAAAAACTTATAAGTGAATGTGCGTTTCCTTTTTAACAACAGAGGATGATGAAAAATACAAATTTTGGTTAACACACGCAATAAAAAAGAGACATTATTTATGTCCTTTGGACCAATCCGTATTTCATAAATTTCATTTTAGCAGCAGCAGTTCTTTACAGTGTCGCGCAAAACATGTTGCGAAAATGTGATTTTCTACAGTCGTCGCTTTTAAAAAATCCTTTTATTTGAAAAATACATGCAATTTAAAATATAAATAATGATAAATTCTTAACAATGAAGAATGAAACTACCCATTTAATAGTATATTTTTTAAGTAAGTGATTTTTTGTAGCATTTAAATATATACATATGTTTATAAGCAAGTCAAAATATGTTGATTTTCTTTATATTTTTTTAAAGAAAACCGATTAAAAAACAAATATTGCATAATTTGCTATTAAACATGTTATTTTTTAAAATTTGGTCTTTGCTCCTTTAATTGAAAAAAAATAGGATTTGAATTACATTTTTCAAGTAGTTATAAGCTTCGAAAGATAGTAAGTTGAATTATTAAAGTTATGATCATCATTTTTAATGGCCACTTTCTGATACACCTAATGGAGTGCCACTAAAATTCAAGTTAAGGAGAGACTTACCAGATCTGTCGGATACCCACAAAATCCTTCATTGTCCAATATTTATTCAAATCAAAGTGACTGGAATGATCATCGCAACTATTGATGTATGACATACGGATCATAGTCCCATCACTGCTGAGACCGATCATCATTGCCAAAATCCACTCCGGTCATCAGAGAATTATCAGGTGCAGACAAAGAGCTCGCCAATCTATATGGTGGCCAGGACTATCTGACCAAATCAAAAGGACTATAGATACGCCGAGCTAAGACATCAATCACCTGAACCCATCATGACAACTGAGCTTCCGACAAGACCATGGCACACTATAGCCTCTGTTTGAGTTGAAAGGTAGCAGATATGTCATAGTTGTCGACTACTTCTCTCGATATGCAGAGATCGCCATGTTTACATCAATGAGTTCCAGTGCAATAATACAGAGCTTCAAACCTATTTTTGCCAGGCATGGGGTATCTGTCATCCTAGGAACAAACCTAGGAAGCCAATACACTTCAAAAAACTTTACCAAGTTCGCAAACGACTGGGGATGCCAACATGTTAAAACAACCCTCGCTACTCCCAAAGGAATGGAGCTACAGAGGCCTGTGTCAAAACAATGAAAAGAATGATAAAAAAACAAAATACCCACATCTTTCTTTGCTTGCACACAGAGCAACACCAATGGACTGTGAACAGTTAATGGGCCGACACTTGAGGAGAAAAGTCCTGACTCACCCGGATCTATTAAACTTCAGATGACCCGATCTTGAACCAGAAGGCCCAACAACGACTCACGCACTGCCTATCACATAAAGCTAAAGAGCTAGAACCACTGGAAAATGGTACACCAGTATGGGTCAGAAGCTTCAAACTCCCAAACCAAGAAGGCATTGTTGTTGAAACAGCAAACACACTACATTCTTATATTTTACAGACCAAAGCAGAAGTGGCAATAATCCGAGGCAATCAACGACACATCATACCCAAACCACCACAAATAGTCGAGGCTCACAAATTGGAATCCCATGAAGACAGTCACCCACCAAGGGAAGAAACCGTCAGAGCAGCATACCCCATCCTCATCTCTGAAGAGTTACACAACAACCAGATCTGGACGTCAGCCAAGACCACCTATCAAGCTAGACCTATAATATATATATATATATATATATATATATATATATTATATATATATATATATATAAGAAATAATTTTAATAGATATTATATCAAAAGAGAGAGAGATCATATACTGAAGGAAATCAAACATTATAAAATGGAAAAAAGGGACATTTGATGTTATTTGCATCGATGAGAGTTACTCCCCTTTGTTCAATGTTTAAAATGTAAACTCTCGGACATAAACGTGAATAAACAAGACTCGGTCGGTCGACCATTTTGGGTCTCAATGATTTGTCCTGTCCTGTTGTTAATGATAGAAACGTTACACTTGTTGTGTGGCGTGCTTAACTCGCCTTGTATATATACTTTTCCACTAACACTATATACTCAGGGATGGCTTCCCGCTTGTGCAACAAAGCTTTTTGAGGAATCTGGCTTTAATGATTGATATTTTGCAAGAAATGTCATAACACAGTAATACTCTCCAAGTAAGAAACAAAACTTTGTTTCGAGAAGAAAACCTCATAAAAATATTTATCAAAGCACTGGAATTGCTGAAAGATAATGTAGATAAACATGAAATGCAAATTCATGAGAAATAGTTGTTTCTGATGACTTCAAAGACATTCAGTTCACTGACAATAGACGATTTGTCTGCCTCATCAAAAGTTACTGAAAGCAGGAATAGATAACATGAAGAAAAAATTCATTGTTGATGAACATCTTAAAGCAACAGTGATCAAGAAAACTTTATTGAACTTTTCAACTTGATTGTTAATGATCATCTTAAACCAACAAAGTGAGCAAGAAAACTTGATTGAACTTTTCAACTTGATTGAGGAAAGCACTTGTAAAGTAGAAGAAATGCAAGTTCCCTGGATTGCAGCTGAACAACGACTTGGCAAACTCGGTCATATCTTGCATCATGAAATCAGTGTGAATGACTTCAGAGACTTTGTGGAAGATGTTCTAAGAAAGATCTGTAATTGCAAGAAAATTAATGCCACAAAGTAAAAAAGAGCAAAGAGCAAAGAACATCACCAATACTTTAGCAATAACAATAATAGTTTTCTTTGCCATTACTTTGGTTATGTGTACATTCGTTTTTCTCTCATGTCTATTATAGTGAAATTACAAAACTGATGGAAATCTTCTTGAGTTTCATATGACTACACTAGATAAGATTCTATTAAGTTTTATTTAATATATATTCTTCAGTAATACTACAGAGGTTAAGATTAATATTATTATCTTTTCTATTAAGTCTTATTTAATATATATTCTTCAATAATACTACAGAGGTTAAGATTAATATTATTATCTTTTCTATTAAGTTTTATTTAATATATATTCTTCAGTAATACTACAGAGGTCAAGATGAATATTATTATCTTTTCTTGCAAATTAAAACAAGAATGGAGTAAGTAAAATAAAATATTTGGTTCTCTATAAGATTTTATTAAGTTTACATAATTTTTATATGTATGCATATGTATATATTTTATATATGTATGCATCTGTATATATTTTTATATGCATGCATATGTATATATTTTTTATATGTATGCATATGTATATATTTTATATATGTAGGCATATATATATATTTTATATATGTATGAATATGTATATATTTTCATCTTTGTTTTCATTTTATAAAATATTGCAACAATAGGTAAAACTTTTTTCTGAAGCAGTGTTACAAAACACGTTTGAGAAAATCAGCAGCAGCTGTAGGATAGCTGACTTATGAAGATATTAGCTGCAGCAGACCTTAAAGCATGTATGCAAATTAGCAAATGTGCACGAGCTTGCATCAGAATGAGAGAAAAATAGGCTTTGCTATCATTAAAAAAGATTGTTTTCGCTTTTAAGGCAAAGCTAATAAAAATGATTTGTTCTCAATGGCCCTTTAGCCTGTTTTTCAGAGACTGCATTTCTTGTTCTCTCTCACTGGAGGAGAAATCCTTCACGACAGAGATATTTTTCCCCCTTTTCTCCACGTTAAAAAAAGACCCTGTGTCTAAATCGGTCCCGTTGGGAGGCATTGTAAATAGGTACTATATTTAATGTAACAAAGTTTTAATATTACAAAGGTAACTGAGAAAAGTAATTTCTGATTTAATTTCAAAATTCCCTGGACATCTCTCCTCTAATTTATTATAAAATGCCCAGGAAATGTCTCTTCTTATTATTATAAGATGCACTGGAAAATGTCGCTGCTGATTATTCTTTGTTGGTTTGTTTACGTGTCTCCCCACGAGGGCAGAATTAGACATGAAGTCGGTGTCAAATTTTGGGAGAAACTAGCTCCTCAAAAGGGGCACTCTGGTCAGTAACAAAAATAAAATTGTATCAGAAATTAAGGATTTCTCCTCCATTAACCGAGACCAGAAAAAAAGGGGGGGGGGTAAAGTCACTGGAATGCTGAGACTGTTACTACACTCATAAATTCATGTTGAAGTAATGGTTGCCTAATACTTAACCGTGTTAATATTTTTTAAGTATTAATTTCGAAAACCTGTTGAAAAAGTTTATGATTTAAACATTACTTTATTTCCTGTATATTTTTACAGTCGGGTGGGGGATATGAAATCAGTCGTGGAAATGGCTGAAACCATTTACGCATTAAACATTATTTTATTTCATCTATATTCTAACAGGTGAGTGGGGGATAGGAAATCAGTCCCGGAAATGGCTACAACCATTTACGTTTTAGACATTACTTTATTTAATGTATATTTTTACAGTGGGGTTAGGATATGAAGTCAGTCCCGGAAATGGCTGAAAAAGTTTACGATTTAGACATTACATTTCATCGTTTTTCATAATTTTTGGATATGTTATTAATTTCGACAATAATTTTTCATAATTTTATCCTAACCCACATTATCATTCCCTCTCCTTACTAAAATAATGACTGATGTATTGCCTGGGCTGATTATTTAATTACAAACACACCAATAAATTCCAGGTATTCTCATAGTATATATATTCCACCTATCTTATCCAATCCCAGGTGACGCTGTGTATTCTTCTAATATATATCTTCCACCTATCTCATTTGATCCCAGGCTATGCTGGGTATTCTGATACTATATGTTTTCCACCTATCTCATTCAATCTTGTACGACACTGGGTATTCTGCTAGTACATATTTGCACTTTTTTCATACAATCCCGAGACTGACTTCATGTCCGCCACATCACTGTTAAAAATATTTATGAAATAAAGTAATGTTTTAATCATAAACTGTTTAAGCCATTTCCTAGACTGACATATCCCAAACCCACTGTTAAAAATATACATGAAATAAAGTAATGTTTAAGATGTAATCGGTTTATTGGAGAGTGCCCTATCAGTGGCATCCATACGTCTGTGCATCCATTAGACTAGGGGCTCAAAAATGCCAAAATGACACATTTGCCCCATAACCTTTGATCCATGCATTAGATTTTTTGAACCTTGGCCAAAATGTGGAGCCCATTGTTCTTAATATAAATCCAGTATAGGTGACCCTGGCAAAAATTTGGTTTGTGTCCCCGGGGACTTTCAGTGCTAAAAACGCCTCTTTTTGTGGCTCTTTTTTCTTATTTTTTACCAAAAACTTAATGTCTGACTATATTTGTTTGTTTTTTTTCACGGTGGTTGTTAAGTGTTGAGACATTATGTTGAACAAAGATGGCGGCAAAGAAACAGTGTAGTACGATTCTGAGTGTAATTACCAGTAACAAAGATGTCGGCGAACTGATTGAATCCAAAATTCAACAATTTTTATAGTAACTTTAGAAGCTTTTCATTGGTTACTCACCATGACTTGTGGTTATAAAAACGATCGTCAAAATAATTGGTTTCATCTCCCCCATCCGGAGTCAAAAACATTTCACACACACCCTTTATGGATATAATAAAAAAATCCTTTCGGATTCAATTTTTGTTTGACTTGAGAAAAGGAAAGAAAAAATAAATAAAAAGAAAAATAAACAAAACAGAACAAATAAAAACAAACCAATAAAATATTTTTTTTTGTTTTGGGGGACTTTGTCTTTATTCTCAGTGGTCAAAAAGAATTATTAATATATTGGTATAATGTGTGTAAAATGAATTATTAATATATTGGTATAATGTCTGTAAAAAAGAATTATTAATATATTGGTATAATGTGTGCAAAAAGAATTATTAATATATTGGTATAATGTGTGCAAACAGAATTATTAATATATTGGTATAATGTGTGCAAAAAGAATTATTAATATATTGGTATAATGTGTGTAAAAAGCAGCCATGTTTTTGTAAATCACATTAACTTTTTTTATAAATATAAAAATACACACTTTTTAAATATATATATAAACATACAAAGAGAATCCTATTCAAATATATATAAACATTCAATAAAAAAAATTCACAAATATACATTAAAAAATTTTTTTTCACAAAAACTGCAAACATTATGTTAGATATTAGTTGGTTAATTTGGTTAGTGAGATAGAAATGGTCGCAGTTTAACCCCGTGTCTGGGGAATTTACAATTTATTTATTTTTTGTAGGGGGGAGCGGTGATCTCGACTGTTCATGCTTCTCTTTTTGGGTTTCTGAAAAGAGATTTATTCATAATTAGATTCCAAAAAGTCCAGTTATAAAATGTTTAATTTTATTCTTTTTATAGGCTTAGTGAAAATGTCGGCTATATTATTCTCAGATGTCACATAACTAAGAGTAATAATTTTTTTTACTTATTTCATTCCGTATGAAATGATATCTTATATAAATATGCTTCGACCTTTGATGAATCATAGAATTATTTGCTAATAAGATACTGCTCTGGTTGTCATAATGGATTACTATAGGTTTTCTACTTAGATCTGGTTTTCAAATAAATTTTAGAAGGCCATTTTTAATTTTTTAGTTAATTTTTTCTTCACATCTTTTAAAGTGTTGTCACAGATTGAGACGAGTAACCCAAAACAAAATCAACAATTCATTTGAAAAAACCCAGCATGAAGAAATTGTATTATTATCTGTTGGTTTTGCCACTATTTCATATGTGTTATTATAAATTTCTGGTGCGCTTTTCAATGAGTAACAGTAATCCACTGTGTAGTCTTGTATCTTTTAAATTTTTAGAAGTCTGGCCTTTTTCGCTCACTTATCAGGTATCAACGTGTCTGGTTAATATTTTCGTCAGTAGTTCTTCTGTAATTGTCGTCATTAATATTTTCATTGTGATTGATTAAGATGCTAGGTAATATTTCTTCGTTTTTCATCCACTGGATCGCCATTTTTTAAATTCAATGAATCACTGAATTTTACACATCTCACCCTTTTTATGGCATTTTGGGTTGGAAAGTAGATTAAATATGCTGGACTGCTTTTATCGTAACCTACGAAATATCTTTTTCGCTTTTAATATTTAGTTTAATGGTATTTTCTATAAATGCAAAAAATCTGAACCAAATATATGCATTCAGCTCATTTTGGGTTTTACACTGCAAAACGCTTCATACGGTGTATTGTCTAATCTTCTGTTGAACAGTCTATTTCTAATATATGCTGCTAGTCATCTTGTCATCTCAAAAAGGGTTCGCCATCATCAATAAAGTTCCAAACATACCTTAGATTATTTCACCCCATCGGGCTGATTGGACCTGCCAAGTCACAATGCACAAGTGAGAGAATTTTCATAGCTTTTTTATCTGCCGTTTGGCTTATATCTTTTGTCATTTTCCACTGTGCACACACATCATTAGGAGATCGTCTGAAGGTATTATTTTCATACCTTCGACTACATTTGGTAATTTTTTAATATCAGCTGTATTGCAGTATCCTAGAATTTTATGCCAGGTTTCCAAGTCGTGACAGGCAGTTTTTGAGGGAACCATACGTTTTTAATAATATAGTTGGCCATTTTCTTTAATGTCAAATACAGTTCCATTAGGGTATATCCATTTTGAGTTGTTTTGTCCAAACTTTATATTTGCCCCTTGTTTAATGGTAGCCTGAATGGAAAATATGTAGATATGATATTGCTTAAATGTAGGTATGAACAGAGCATTTTTTAGAATACAGTTACAGATTTCGCATTTATTTATTATTTTTGAGGATATTTTAGCATCACCTCTTTTCAAGACTATATCATTTATTTGACTACAGTCGGCAAGTTCGAAAAAATGACTTTGTGGATTAAAGGTTGAATCAAAATTAATAAAACCAGATTCCTTGGTGATAACATGTGCTGTAGCACCACAAGTCTACAAGTAGATTTTTACCGTTTGTGGTATTGTCAAAGTTACATGTGAATAGAAATGTATGTTCTTCCTCAAAATTCTCAATGTTTTTTACGGAGTCCATTTTAGAGCGTTTGTATCAACATTGGAAACTTTTGTGATGTGGTCGTCCACCATTATAGCAGATAATTTTATTGTTTTTCTTGGGATAATTACTTTTGGGGAAAACGTTATAGTGAGTTGCGTAATTTGGTAGTGTATGTTTTCGAGAAGCATTTTTGAACTTCATAATATTGCTGGAGATATTATTGTCCACAAGCATTCGATTAGTCTCTTTGCAACTGCGCAAAGCCACTTTAAATTCACTGAAATTTATGGGTCTCTTTTTGCGTTATAACAGTTGTAAATGCTTTAAAATCGGCTGAGGGTCATTGATATAAACAAGCTTTCGCTTATTATTTCACCTGAGAGTTTTAAGGCATTGGCGGTTGTTTCTGCCCTTATAACGTAATCGGTAATAGTTCCATCCTCGTTACATTTCAGAAACGTTAGTTCTGTATATAGTGATATAATTTTCGTTTCTTTTTTGATAAATAATGTCCTCTTAATATGTTCAATGCTTTCCGTCAATCATCCAAGGCATCTCTTCTAATCAGAGACAGACTTCTATCGTCTACGCATTGAATCAGTTATACAAAAACAGTTGCGTTCTTTTCAAGAAATTCGGGGTCGTTAGGATTCTGTGTTGTTTATGTAGTTTCCGAATCCTTACATACCCCAGAAAATTTACCTGCCACAATTCGAATTTAGATTCCGAACAATCAAAGACGATAACTGAGCACAAAACCTGTTAAGTGTTGAGAAATTATGTTGAACAGAGATAGCGACGATTGAATCCAAAATTGGACAAATTTTTATAGTAACTTTAGAAGCTTTTCATTGGTTGCTCATCATGACTTGTGGTTATAAAAAAGATCATCGAAATCATTGGTTTCATCTCCTTCACCCGGAGTAAAAAAAACATTTCACAGCGGTCAAATCAAATTTGCATGTGTTAAGGCCTAAATGTGCACGGTTATCCCTTTACACTGGGATGCGGCGTCCCCAGGGACTCAAAAGAAGTCAAAAATGCCCCAAATGACACTTTTTGCCCAATAGCGTTTGATCCATCCGTTAGATTTTCCTGAAACTTGGCCAAAATGTGGAAGATATTGTTCTTAATATGAATTAATTATGAATGACCCTGGCAAAATTCTGGTTTGCATTCCTCTGGGATTTTTAGGGCTAAAAATTCCTTTTTGGAGCTCTTTCTTCATATTACTCAAGAACTTGATATGTACAGCTATATAGTAGTTTTCCATGGTGCTGAATTAAAATATACATGTCTTAAGGAAAGAAACTGCATCGGTTGTCCATTTTCACTGGGATGCAGCATTACGAGGAGCTGAAAGGGGTCAAAAATGCCCCAAAATTGCACAAAAATTACACTTTTTACTCAAAAACTTCTGATTGGCTTTAATGAAACAATCAGTTCAGGTAAGAATGCCAAGAAATAAATTATATATGAAAAATGCTGCTGTGGAAACAAAAAGAACTCATACTTCACAAGAATTTCGTTTCTCTCCCGTATGTGTTTTCATATGATTAAACAAAGTAAACTTCTGTGCAAAAGAGGAACCACATACTTCACAAGAATGTGGTTTCTTTCCCGTGTGTGATTTCATATGATGCAACAAATTTGACTTCCATGTAAAACAAGAACCACATACTTCACAAGAATGTGGTTTCTCTCCCGTATGGGTTTTAATATGATTCAACAAGCCTGACTTCAATGCAAAGAAAGAACCACATACTTCACAAGAATATCGTTTCTCTCCCGTATGTGTTGGCATATGACGCAACAAAGCTGACTTCTGTGCAAAAGAAGAACCACATATTTCACAAGAATGTGGTTTCTCTCCCGTGTGTGTTTTCATGTGACGCAACAAGTTTGACTTATCTGCAAAAGAATAACCACATACTTCACAAGAATGTGGTTTCTCACCCGTATGTGTTTTCATATGACGCAACAAATATGACTTTTCTGCATAAGAAGAACCACAAACTTCACAAGAATGTGGTTTCTCTTTCGTATGTGTTTTCATGTGACGCAACAAGTGTGACTTATCTGCAAAAGAATAACCACATACTTCACAAGAATGTGGTTTCTCACCCGTATGTGTTTTCATATGACGCAACAAGTTTGACTTACCTGCAAAAGAAGAACCACACACTTCACAAGAATGTGGTTTATCTCCCGTATGTGTTTTCATGTGACACAACAAGTTTGACGTATATGCAAAAGAAGAACCACACACTTCACATGAATATGGTTTCTCTCCCGTATGTGTTTTCATATGACTGAACAAAGCTGACTTCCATGCAAAAGAAGAGCAACATACTTCACAAGAATATGGTTTCTCTCCCGTATGTGTTTTCATATGACTGAACAAAGCTGACTTCTGTGCAAAAGAGGAACCACATACTTCACATGAACATGGTTTCTCTCCCGTGTGTGTTTTCATGTGACGCAACAAGCTTGACGTATATGCAAAAGAAGAACCACATACTTCACAAGAATGTGGTTTCTCTCTCATGTTTGATTGCATCTTATTCAACAAGGATATATTAATGTTATTGTATTATTATATACACGCTAATAAATTTCAACTTTCGAGGATTTTATGAATGTATTTTGAATTATTTTCAAACTTTTTCAATCACCAATGAAGAAAAGTCCTTCTCATCCATTAATGAATTTCTTTTCATTGTTAAAATTCTGAAAATACACAATAAATTTCAAAAAATATAATTAATGTTATAAAATTTAATTTATTATGTAAGTTTTTATTAAAAATATTCACAATATTTATTATTAATTAAATTCAAAATAAAATGAGTATAGTTTTATGCAATATTTATTAACAAAATTAACTTGTTTCTATTGTCAATTATTAAACTAAAAATTTTTAATACTTTTCAGTTTAGATTAGTCATATTATTTCATTCTTCAAAATACTGTTCTCATCTCGTAACATTAGCGAAGCCTGCATTAAAATCCTATGTCACTTGAAATTTTTGTTTTTAATCTTACTGAGGATTTACACTCCAACGTTTACGAGTATTTAAATTACAACTGATTTTTACCAAGTACTCTAACCATAGCACCATGGGTTCTTGCAGAAAGTTCTAGTATAAATTTTAGGAACTATTTTGTTTCTAATAATATCACTATTTTTTATTACAGACACACAAACACACACACACATATATATATATATAGTGACACAAAGAATGTCCGCACTTGTAAATTTTTCCAAAAACTATATATATATATTTTATTTACATGGTAGTCACCATTTATCAAGGCCTGGAAGCCACTCGGAGATAAGGGTTATTGCGTGTACAGTAATCAAGGGGATAGAATCATAGTAATCATTAGTGTTGGAGATTTGATAAACTTTTTTACTTAAGGGGGCGGTTCATCAGTATTTTGCTTATGATAGACCTGAAGATATCCAAGTTGTAGTCAGGTGGGAAGCAGACAAACGGAAAAGAGTTCCACAGGCGTGCACTTTTAAGAAAGAAACTTTGGTCATGGAATCTACGTTTTGATTTAGGCACAGATAAAGAGTGGGGGAAATTATTGACAGTGGTTTCAGTCAGACGGGTGTTTTCATGAAAGATTGGCGAGAGGGGGCAGAGATTAAAGCTCAGACGAGCACTCGCCATGGAAATAACGATAAAACAAAGACAGGCTCGCAATGTCTTCTGCTGGAGAGAGTTTGCAGAGAAGAGAAAAGGGCATCCCCCACTAAAATACGAAGTCTATTTTGTACTCTGTCAAGGCAGGAAATGCTGTGGTGACAGTACTCCATCCTTGGACGTACTTGACTTTATATAGATAGAGGATTGCATCAGTAGTGAGATATCTTCTGGTAGCGGTAGTAGGACCTCACTATTTTCCCATCGCCATTGACAGCAGACTTGATGTAAGTGTTGCACTTCAGGTCAGGGTAAAGGTAAAATCCAGAAGCTTGTCAAAACATGGAGCCTGCCCAAGATGAGAGCCATCCATTTCAAATGATGCCAGATGGGGATCAGAGCGTTGATGATGTAAAGATAGGAGCTTGGTTTTAGATGCATTAAAAGTAACCAGCCACCTCTTCCACCATTGTACCACGTGCTCAAGATCAGAGAGGAGAAAATCAGGGAAAACTTTGTCATTTACGGCCTTTGATGTGTTGCCATAGTTGGCCGTGTTATCAGCATATATGTCAACAAATGATTTAAGTATGTGTTTTAGGAGATCATTAATGTAGATCAGGAAGAGAATTGGGCCCAGGATGGACCCCTGAGGAACTCCAGCATTAATACTTTGGACATCTGATTTCTGCCCGTCATCCACTACTCTTATGAGCCTATCAGAGAGAAACGATTTAATAATTGAAAAAACATTTCCAGTTATGAATTGAGTTGAGCATATTGAGAAGTGATACATGAATTACCATTAACATATAAAGTGATGCTGTTTCTTTAAACAAATAAATCTTACATATTTCGGATGATTATTAATTCATGACTCGCACAGAAGCCACCGATTAGCGTAATGGTTAGAAACCTTGACTGTCGTACAGGCAGTCGGGTTTCGATCCTGGCTTGAGGTAGTTGCCCGTCTATCCGCACTGATGAGCTGTGAAACATTACTGTATATGGATGGCATATATATATATATATATATATATATATATATATATATATATATATATATATACACTTTCACCAAAAAAGCCCGAACTTGTAATTTTTCAAAAACTACAAATTTACTTTAAATTAAATGTAACTGTATAAATAACCTACGCATCATTTGATTCACCTTTTATTCCTCTATAATTTTACCTTTTCATATTTGACTTTAATTGAAATATTCTAGTGTTCACGTCCATTACAAAAATAACTACTAATGAAGAAGGTAAAAAGAAACCTTGTGCAATTAAAAATTGTTGTTTAAATGTAATTGTAGAATATTAATGCAACACAAATACAACAGGAACACAATGAACTAGTTAATATTTAGTAGCAAAGCCCTCTTGCAATTTGACAATCTGCAATTATTTGGGTTTTCCTTGAATTAGTCTGTGGCAATAATCTAGTGAAAAGGCATGCCACTTCTCTTCAATTTTTGTTGAAAAATTTACTTTATTTAAATCTATTGTTTCTATCTGGAAACATCTTGTGTTTTGCTGGTGGAGTTTTTTCTCTTCAGCTCATTTTAATATGTATTGTTATTAGTATTATATTGTTATTAGTACATATTGATTTTGCTCGGTGTTTTAGGAAACAGATATTTAGTTTGTTTACATTATATAGATTGTAAGAATTGAAGTTTTGATACTAGCTCCATATTTAAAGATATATAAAGTGTTACTAGATTATTTTAATGATGGTAACCCGACGTGGCATTACATGACTTGGAAAATAAGAGACAAGAGTTTAATTGGTGTTGCGTGTTGAATGTGCACATATGCAAACACAGGCAGGACAGCCGGTAGCAAACGCACTGAAGGATGGAGTAAGGCTATCAGAATCGATATTGTCATTGTTAAAAGTCAACTATTTCATGGGCATAACTCTCGAAAGTGAGCGCATCTGCTAAAGGCAGGTCACATATACAGCCTAGAGAAAAAGGAAAAAGACGAGAGAGGCCTACACTCAGTTGGCAATCAACATCGCACAAATGTGCAAGTTTAACAAAAACTGACTGCACAACATCCGTTTCATTTGGTGCCGTTTTTTGATCCATTATTCTAACAAAGAATAAGGGAGCCTGAACGAACTGTAAACACACAATAAATAAGGGTTCCGTGAAGTTTAGCAAAATTAAAAAACAAAACAATAAAATATTTGAGTTTTTATCCTCGTTTTGCTGCTCAAATATATATATATATAATATATGTATACATATATAAATACGCATTTATATATATACACATATATAAATATGCATATAAAAATATATATACATATATAAATACGCATGTGACACACATAAGATAACAAAAAAACATATATATGCTCCAAATATTTTAAGCTAATTTTTTTTCTCTCTCTTTCGTGTTTCTTAAAAAATGATTTTGAGTTATTTAATCATCTTGTTCTTTCGTCAGTAGCATACTATTGTTATGATGAAGCAATATCTATTTTCATACTATTGTTATGATGAAGCAATATCTATTTTCATACTATTGTTATGATGAAGCAATATCTATTTTCATACTATTGTTATGATGAAGCAAGATCTATTTTCATACTATTGTTATGATGAAGCAATATCTATTTTCATACTATTGTTATGATGAAGCAAGATCTATTTTCATACTATTGTTATGATGAAGCAAGATCTATTTTCATACTATTGTTATGATGAAACAAGATCTATTTTCATACTATTGTTATGATGAAACAAGATCTATTTTCATACTATTGTTATGATGAAGAAATATCTATTTTCATACTATTGTTATCATGAAGCAAGATCTATTTTCATGCTATTGTTATGATGAAGCAAGATCTATTTTCAAATTTTGTGCAGAGATATGAAAGAAACGAGATATATAATACTCAAATTTTGTTTCAATGCCACATATATTATTCAACTATACACAAACCCGTTCTTGTAATATAACGTGCATGGTAGATGTGTGAGAAAATCAGCAGCTGCTGTAGGATAGCTCACTAGTGAAAATATTAGCAGCAGCCATCTTAGCACATTAAGAAAGATGATTTGAAAGTCTGAATTTTTGAAATGTAATGACACTTTTCGAGTGTAAGAGCCACATTACATACTCTCATCTCTATAAATCATCAGTGAAATTCGAAACCAAGATCTCAGTGACTGTGTCAGTTGCTCTATTACTGAGCCATGACCCAAAAACAGTACCTAAAGACTAGGTGGAAACTATTATTTCTATAGCAGCAGCACCGACACCTCACGGTTTGAAATTTTGAGTTTTTTGTTTATAATCTGTGCTGATTGCTGCTAGCAGTTAACTTCTCTTCTAGCTTACCATATAAAAGGCCATTTCTCAGGCAACTGACAACATTCATAAAACGATTAAACATTGGCAATCCTCTCTTCATTTCCAGCTCTTGGTACTGACAACACACTGGATGGGGCTTCTACTAACTAATTTCCCTGTTTCATTCGCATAGAAATGGCGACAGTTTGCATTGCACAATTGACCATCTATATATATAAAAGCGAAAATGTATGTATGTATGTATGTATGTATGTTTGTGTGTCTGCTAAAACCTTTGACCGACAGAACAAAAATTCACAAACTTGGTATAAAAATGTTATCCATAAATAAAAAATTAACCCGCACACAAGCTTAACTATGAACTTCTACGTTATGACAACGTTACCAAACTTATTAGCACGTTCAAAATAGTTAGATACGATAGTTAAACGAAAAATAACAAGCCAAAAATATGAAGTAAAAAAAATATGCTTACAAAAAATATTAACGATCGAAGTTTTTACAAAAAAAAACAGCCAGACACCATTTTCTTTTTTAGTAACAGTAGAGAGAGAGAGAGAGAGAGATAGAGAGAGAGAGAGAGAGAGAGAGAGAGACGCAAACAAAGAGAGAGAGATAGATAGAAAGAAAAACGTTAACTTTTTCATCCCGAAATCGACAATTTTCGACAGGGGGGATCTCAACAACTTTAAATAGTTGCAAAACCGAACAAATTTCAGATGCGTCGGTTTAGCCCAGGTAGTTAAGGCCTTGGTTCATTATCTAAATGTTTTGGGTTCGAATCGTGGTGTGAGATGTTTTTTTTTTTCGATTTTTAAAATTTAAATATTGAACCCTGTATCATTTAAGCCATTTTTCACATAACGTTCATTTTCCTTCTTTTTTTTTTTTACTTCGCTTATTCTTAGCAACACCAAAAAACACCCGGGTACCCACCGATTTTTTAAATTTTAATATCGGAACAGGCTTATTTAAGTCATTTTTCATGTGTTCGTTTTTCTGTTATCATCATTCGTTTGCCTTACGTTAGTTTTTTTGTGTTTTCTTCGATGTTTTGATTACCCCACTGCTTAATTAAAACGTTGTTTTATTTTCTTACTTCACTTATAACAATGCTTACATCGTCGTCGCTCAACGACTTTCAAACATCTTTCACTTATTCGCTTATAACAATGCTTCATTCTGGCTGGCCGATTTTATTTTCAAACTTCGCCTCAGGGCTTCGGCTTCGATCCTACCCCCTGTTTCTTTTTTATTTAACACCAAACACACCTAAAAACACCCAGGCAGTGGCGGGTACCCCTCGCTAGTCTATATATATAAAAGCAAAAATGTGTGTATGTTTGTTTGTGTGTATGTATGTTTGTGTGTCTGCTAAAAACTTTTGACAGACAACAAAAATTCACAAACTTTGTCTCATATGAAAGCCCCACCTTCTGTACGACAAATATCGGAAAATTGGCCCAAAGTGACCATCAGAAGTGTGTCAACTGATCGATTTTCTGCAGGGGGGACAAAAAAGTGATATTTTAATGTTAAACATTACATATTTTTAAATCGATTTATAACTGCCCCAAAAAAATACGGCCGCCAAGTCTTCTACATAAAGTATACATGCGGCCGTTTATTTCGGGTCAACTTGTATTTAAAACCCGCTGAGTCATGTCACGTGATCTTGACGTCAGCAACCTCTAATGGCGGTCTTAATTTACAATTTAAAAATGTTGTTATCGGTAAAAAAATGTAATTAAAGCTAAACTATGAACTTCTACGCTATGGCAACGTTACCAAAGTTATTACCACATTCAAAATAGTTAGACTCGATACTTAAACGAAAAATAATAAGCCAAACATGTGAAGTAAAAAAAAAAAACGCTTACAAAAAATATTAACGAACAAAGTTTTAAAAAATAAAAACAGCCAGACGCCATTTTTCAGTCTTTAGAGTAAGGCAGACGAAGTGTGTGTGTGTGAGAGAGAGAGAGATATCTAGACAGATTCGACAGGGAGAGGGTTAACAACGCATGTGTCAGATGACGTCATGACCTGATTTACTTCAAATAGTTGATAAACCGAACAAACTTTATATATGCCGCTTTAGCATAGGTAGTTAAGGGTTGGTTCATTATCTAAACGTTTTGGGTTCGAATCGTGGTGTAAAATGCCTTTTTTCCGATTTTTTACATTTAAATATTGAACACTGTATTATTTAAGCCATTTTTCATGTAACGTTCGTTCATTTTTCTGTTTTAATTTGTGTTTTTACCCCCCCCCCCCGCTTAATTAAAACGTTGTTTTCTTTTCTTCTTATAACAATGCTTACATCGTCATCATCCTCGTCGTAATGCTCGACGACTTTCAAACATCTTTCACTTCTGGCTGGCCGATTTTATTTTCAAACTTTGCCTCAGGGGTTCGGCTTCGATCCTACCCCCCCCCCCAGTTTCTTTTTTATTTAACACCACACACCCCTACAAACACCCGGGCAACGCCGGGTACCCCTTGCTAGTCAACAATAAAACCAACAGTTTTGTCATTTTATCTTTTCTTTCCTTTATTTTTTTGTTACACAACCAACTCTTTCAAGCATACACACACAAGTAAGAGATGTTTCCCTACACAAATTCAATCGTTTTCACACACAACCAACTCTTTCAAGCATACACACACACACACACACACACACACACACACAAATTCAATCGTTTTCACACACACACACACAAATTCAATCGTTTTCTCCTTTTCTATACTTTTACTAACAAATAAAATTAATAAAATGTTTTTTAATGTTAGAATGAGACTTTGCCTTTCTATACTACAATCCTTTCAGCAGGTAAATATAAATTAGCAAATTATTATTAAACTAACAATTTCTTGGGTAAATTGGATACACTCCCAACATTTTCCATTATTTGTGACACAGTGGGTTTGCACTGGAAGATGATGCGAACAGTGACCAAACATGGCATATTATATGTTCCATTTTGTGCAAGCATAGCTGGAGTATGATTAGAGATGCCGAGAAAGACAGATGGGATTAAATTGGTCACTCCTGTGAATGAAAAGTCTCAAAATGGAAGCACAGAAGAAATCCCCAATTCAAAGATATAAAATCCTACAGCATCTTTGGTCCTGTCTTGAAGCGTTCCTTTAAACAGATGCGAGCTCCCCAAGGACAATTGACGAACCAACCAGAAGCAGCAGAAACAGGTATGGTGTCATCCTGTTATGTTTATATGTTGACATGCAATCACACACCAACACCTATGATGAATTACGGGCCACTACAGTAGACATTAAAGATCTGATGACAATAGTCCATTACACAACCATTACAACATACAACCTTTCTTTTTTATTACACAACTAACACTTTGATGCACACACACATGCTAGCCAAGTAAGTTATAATTTTCCTTACACAAATTCATTACATCCACTTACGAAAGCCCCATTAATAATAACTCCGACCATTTTCATCTATCACAGTTAATGTTCAACAAAATAGATTTATTTTGTGTTGTCATCACTTTTCAAAACGGAATTAAAGTTAGAGTGTACTATCACAATCTGGTAAGTAAAGTTTTTGACATTTTGTAAAAAATACATGTAAAGAAAAAAACATATTGTGAATTGTTCGTATCATTTGGATTATTTGGACTATTGTGCTCATCTTAAGTGTTATTTTTACAATGTTTGCACAATAAATAACACTCAAGATGAGAACAGTATTCTTAACAATCTAAATAATACAAACAATTCCTCATCTAAAAAATTCAGAACCATAATATTGTAATTTGTTTAAAAATATGATTATTTTTTAATTTAGCCAAAATTGTGTGTAAAGTTTGTTGAATGTATTTTTGAGAAAACTTAAAACTACAACATAAGTTTCCTTAATTACGAGCATTTTTTTAAAAAACGAACAGAGAATTTGATAACTTCATTTCCAAATAAATTAACAGGAAAACTCTTTGGTATATACTTACATGTGTACAGTTTCTAATACATCGATTCTCATATTGAAACCAATCGATTAGAGTACAGACATTTAATTAAAGAAATCAGAAAGCAACAACTGAATGTCATACAGAATTTTACCTCACTTATATAAAAGAATTATATTGCTTAATGTCCGTTTAACTAGTTGTTTGCAACAAATTTTAATTCGATATTCGTTTTCAGCATACCTGAAAACTTATAGAAGTCATCATGTTAAAGGTTAAGGTGGAAAGTAAGAAACAGTTTATCAAAACGGCTTTCAAGCAGCAAAAAAAAAGAAAAAAATTATCACCATTACATTAAATTCATACAGAAAAGTGATCCCCCACTTTTTGGAAAAGTAATTTCATCATATCATGAAAACTAATTATTTGCGCCACTTTTGAAGTATATATTCGTTTTAAGCACCACGGAAAACCTATAAAAGTCGTCATTGCAAAGAAATTTTTAGAGTTGGAAAGACTCTAGACATTGACCATTTTTTTTTTTAATTTATAAAATTATTATATTTTCTTCAATGACGACTTTTAGTTTTCGGGGGTGCTGAAAACGGATATATATATGTGATGTGTAATAAATTGCAAACAGACGGGCTTACTTGACAAACGCTCGAGGTGTGCACTCTGCAAAGCGGGCACGTCCAAAGAAAAATGGCAAGATGGCGGCGGCCGGTTAATATTGCCAAGTAATCACGCAAAATCTCGTGTTCTCTCGCACACACGAGAGTTCAGCTTAGCATAAAAACGGGTCACTGTGAACAAGAAGGGAGAAGGAAAAACGTAGTCAAGACAAAGACGACGCTTCTGACGACTGAGAAGAAAAAAGAAGAAAAAGAGCAAGAAGTAGAAGAGGAAGAAGAGAACGATACATGAGAAGACGAGGTGTGTGCGGTTTTGAGTAAAGCGAAACAGACAGAAAAAAAACTCTGATTACAAGCTATCTCGGCTTTGGTATGGAGAAATTTGACATCAGATTAATTCCGGAATTCGATGGCTCCCCCACTGGTCCCTCGGTGGTCGAATGGCTGGAAAAGGCTGAGTGCGTTTGCCGGTTGTGCAAGATTAAAGACCCAGCTATGGTTATCCCATTGAGACTCACTAAAGGGGCTTATGCCGTGTACCAGCAGCTAGGGGAGGATCCGACCATGGAGCAGATTACACAAGCGCTATACGGGGCATTTGGTACAGACCCTTTTGTCGCCTGGAGGCAGTTTTCCGAACACCGACTTGGGCCGGGGGAGACAGTGGATGTCTACATGGCCGACTTGAAAAAGCTTGCCACTCCCTTCGGCGGTGCAAGTGATCGCATATTGGCATGCGCCTTTTTGTCGGGACTTCCGGATGAGGCAAGTCGACTGCTGCGAGCATCGTCAAGACTCACTGAGATTGGATTGGAGGAGTTATTGGCGAGAGCACGAAACATCTTGAAAGACGATCGAGAACTAGTCTCCGCAGCTGTTGACACTCTGGACTCGCCAACGAAGGGTCTACGATGCTATACCTGTGGTGGCCCCAACCACTTTTCAAGAGACTGCAAAAGCGGTACAAGGTGCACCCCTAATTATGGAGCACGACAAGTAATAAGCCAGGCCACATAGTGCGGAATTGTCCGGGAAACGGGCAAGGGGAGGACGCCGCAGCGCTAGCACCCTCCCCAACACGGCATTGAACAAAGCGCTGCCTGCAGTAACAGTTCAAGTTGATGGATGTGAACGTTCAGCACTGGTTGACACCGGCTCTACCCAAACCCTTCGTCGAAAGGAATATTGCACCACATGGAAGAAACGAAGGATCCCTGTACTTACTGTCGGCCAAGGCTCATTGGTGTGTTGTGGGGTCAGCGTTGTTCATATCAGCATTGGCAATGGCTCTCCGGTTGCTGTGACGGTGTTAGTGGTCAATGGGGAGCTGCTCGGATATGACCTTCTCCTTGGAATGGACGCTATCACACAGCTAGGCGGAATTACTGTGAACGGCGCCGGTGATGTGAGCTTCTCTCGACCAAACAAACAAATGTGTGCAGCAATCACTCTCGATGAGCCCGACTTCCATGCAGAATACGATAAGGGCACAAACACTTGGACAGCGTCCTGGAAATGGGCAGGCGACCAGCCACCAGTGTCATTGCGGAATCGACTTACAGAGTATCCCCCTCCTGCGTGGCTTAGGGGGCAGTACGAGGCAGAATTTCAAGTGTGGCTGGATAATGGCTGGTTAGTTCCATACCCAGAGGATGAGCTCGGGCCCCCGCGGGGGCTAATTCCCCTGATGGCTGTCAGACAAGAGAACAAGCAGAAAGTCCGACCTGTTCTTGATTACCGGGAACTTAATGAATACGTTGACCCACACACTGCGGGGGCTGATGTCTGTGCTCATAAACTACCGGAGTGGCGGCGGCAGGGTGCAGAAGCAGCCATACTGGACTTGCGAAGAGCGTACTTGCAAATACGTGTTGAGAAATCGCTGTGGCCGTTCCAGACGGTGGTGATCAAAGGAACTCGCTATTGCTTGACCAGGCTAGGATTCGGCGTGAATGTAGCCCCTAACATCATGACAGCAATCATGCAGGCGATCCGGCGTCAAGATGAAGCGGTGCAACATGCGACATCGTCGTATATAGACGACATTTTTGTCAATGAGAGCCTCCTGTCTGCCCAGGTGGTCAAAGAACACTTTGAGCACTTCGGATTGTCGTGCAAGGAGCCAGAGCGGCTACAGGACGGGGCGAAAGTGCTCGGACTGCAGGTGAGCGGAAGTGCAGATGGCCTTCAATGGGGAAGGAGTGGTGAAATCCCGAAAATCCCATCTACCATCACACGTCGGAGCACGTTCGCCATTTGCCGAAAAATTGGTAAGTCACTTCCCTGTGTGTGGGTGGCTCCGAGTGGCTGTAGCGGCCATAAAGCGACGGGCAACTTCTATGTCAACTGGATGGGACGATGAGGTGCATGATCCTGCCCTGCGAAGCATGCTGGTGGAAATTGTGGCCAGAGTGACCAATGATGACCCTGTACGGGAGAGCTGGTGCGTCGATGGGAGTGAATTTACAGTTTGGGTAGACGCCAGTTCACTTGCCCTTGGCGTTGCTCTGGCGGTCGACGGAAGGATAATAGAAGATGCCTGCTGGCTTCGGCCGGAGAATGACGGCAAGCATATAAACCTAGCTGAACTCGATGCTACACTGAAAGGAGTCAATCTAGCGCTTCAGTGGCAGGCTAGAATCCTTCACATCATCACAGATTCCACGTGTGTGCATCGGTGGATGACCAATGCCTTGAATGGAAAAGCACGTCTGACAACGAAGGCGTCGGCCGAAATGTTGATCCGGAGGCAGCTTGCTACCCTAACCGAAACCACTAAGGAATACGACTTGGTCATAGATGTGACACTGGTGCAGTCCTGTTTGAATCAGGCGGACTGTCTGACCAGAGTGCCACGCCGTTGGCTAGACCTTCCAAAAGAAGTGAATGAGTCAGCACCTGTAAATTGCGCTGCAGTGGGACATAGACTCAGCCCGGAGCATATTAATGATATCTATTGCCAAAGCGGGCACCCCGGTGTAAACCGAACGCTTTACTTAGCCAGATTGGTTGACCCCTCTGTGTCTCGGAGGGCTGTGAAATCTGTTGTGGGAAGCTGCAACACCTGCCGATCGATCGACCCAGCACATGTCCGGTGGAAGAAGGGAATACTCAGTGTGAAGCGTAATTGGGATAGGATTGCGATGGACATAACGCACTACAACGGGAGGCATTTTTTGACGCTTATCGACTGTGGACCATTCAGGTTTTCATTGTGGCGGCCCCTTCGCCGGCAGGACACGGCTGCCATTATCCATGAGTTGGAAGGTGTGTTCCTCGAGCGTGCCCCTCCTTCTGAGATACTCACCGACAATGGCCCCGCTTTTGTTAGTGAGCCGTTTAAACAGTTTGCAGATGGCTGGAGTGTCCATCTGCGTTTTCGGTGTGCCCATGTTCCCAGTGGAAACGGGATTATTGAGCGCAATCACAGAACTGTTAAGACAATCGCAGCGCGGAAGGGGTGTACGGTACCTGAAGCAGTCTATTGGTACAACATCACCCCTAAGGACGATGTTTCACCCTCCACCGCGCCAGCCAACGCGCTACATACATACCGTGTCAGGGTGAGAGGTTTGGAGAGTAGCTCACTACCTGAACCGGAGCCACAACAAAAGAACATAAAAGAGGGAGATGTCGTCTGGGTTAAAAAAACCCCGAGGCCAGTGCACGACTCGCTACGGAACCGGTCATGTCACTGAAGTGATCAGCCCGCAGGCGGTGGGAGTTGATGGAGTACCTCGTCATATTAAAGACTTAAGATCAGTATTCCAAACGCAGCTGCCGCTTGACGAAGATAGTGAAATTGAATCCGTGACCAGCGACCCATCATTCTGGTTCATGACGGCTTCAACGCACAGTGACACTGAGAGTGGTAGCCTTCAAAGTACTGACCCTCCTGCTGATGATGAAGACCCGGACAGTGATACTGCGATGCTCAGCTTTAGGTTCGCCGACCTTCGTGTCACGGAAGACAGCGCAAACGATGATGAAGCCCCGAATCCCCCTCTCCGAAGAAGCACTCGAAGAAAAAGGCCACCGCCTCCCTGCTCTTTCTGTGATAATGAGATCAGGGAGGAGTGTGTAATAAATTGCGAACAGACGGGCTTACCTGACAAACGCTCGAGGTGTGCACTCTGCAAAGCGGGCACGTCCAAAGAAAAATGGCAAGATGGCGGCGGCCGGTTAATATTGCCAAGTAATCACGCAAAATCTCGTGTTCTCTCGCACACACGAGAGTTCAGCTTAGCATAAAAACGGGTCACTGTGAGCAAGAAGGGAGAAGGAAAAACGTAGTCAAGACAAAGACGACGCTTCTGACGACTGAGAAGAAAAAAGAAGAAAAAGAGCAAGAAGTAGAAGAGGAAGAAGAGAACGATACATGAGAAGACGAGGTGTGTGCGGTTTTGAGTAAATCGAAACAGACAGAAAAAAAACTCTGATTACATGTGACACAGAAAAATAGTGTTCATATGAAAAGTTTACTTTTTTTTAAAAATTGGGGATCACTGTTCATTATAAATTTAATGTAAAATAAGCACCCACATTGTGGCCACCTAGTAATTTTTTTTTTTTTTGCCAACGTTCAGTGAAATACGCATCGGCTCCAATGTTGAACATTGTTCATCATTATTTTTACAAGGAAAGAATTTTTACGCTTTTTAAAAAAATTTTTTTAATTTTTTTGGCTTAAAATTTGCGAATGATTTTATGATTTTATCTGTTTTTTGTTTGTTTGTTTTTTGGGATGGATATTATTATTATTTTTTTTTTTACCGGAATTTATTAACAGGAAAATTAGTGAAAAAAACCTTTACTGGGGGGGGGCGGATTTAATAAACAAACAAAATGAAAGCAAAGCAAAACAAAACAAAAATTTGGTGCTTATACACTTATGTTACCGTTGATTTCAACAATTGAAATTTTTATTTTTGAATAAAAAATAATTATTAAAACAAAAATTTGGTGCTTATGCACTTACGTTACCGTTGATTTAAAATAATATAAAGAATCATTCCTCATCTAAAAAAAATTCAGAATCGTAATATTGTAATTTAAGAATCATAATTATTTTTTAATTTAGTCAAAGTTATTTGTAAGGTTTGTTGAATGTATTTTTGAGAGAACTTAAAAATACAACATAAGTTTCTTTAATTATCAGCATTCTTGAAACAAACGAACAGAAAATTTCATAAATGCAGTTCCAAATAAATTAACAGGAAAACTCTTTGGGGTGTTTGTGCACTTATTGATCCGCACTATTTTTGTAATCCTATTTCCAAGTTTAATTAAAGTTTTATTATATGTTTTTTTATTCAATTGTAAGGTTAAAGTACAGAATAGGTACAAAACACACTCCCCTTCCATGTTAAGAATGGCTTTTTAAATAATAACTTTATTATTTCAGCACGGATCAATAAGTGCACTAGTACCCAGTTTCTAATACATCGATCCTTCATATTGAAACCACTCGACTTAATTTTTAAAAAGGAGAAAACAATAACTGAATGGCAAGAAGGCAAAAAAAAAAAAAAAACTTAATTCGTGAAATTTGGCTAAAAAAGTCGATGTTTCCAAAATGGGAGTTCAATTTACTAGAGTGTTGTATTAGAAAGAGTACATCTTAAAATGGTAAATATTGAATTCTTTTTTTATATATAATCTGATAGATTACTGAGTATTAAACTTAGTTTAAAAAAAAAAACGATGACAATAAAAAATATACATAGTGGGAGGGCATTGTTTTTTATTTTGTTGTTTTTTTCTGATTTCATGTTTCAATAAAGACAAAAGGACATTAAAGAACAAAAAATCAAGAAAAATGTTATCAATTTTGTACGTGAAAACACATACAGAATTGGCCACCACTGATAACATAAAAAAATACGTATTGACCGTTTTTTTTTAATGTTTAAGTCAGTATTGAAAAAAAAATCTTATAGATTAGTAAACATTCGATAATAATCCGATGAAAAAAAGATGAAAATAAAAAATACACATACGTGCGCCACTGCGCCATGTAGTAACACTTACGTTTTTGTTTTATGATCTGCTTTCGATTAACTTTATCTGCTTTTATAAAGGAAACGATGTTTCAAATGTGATTGATTCAAATTAAAATTCAAGATGACGAACGGAAGAGCAATTTCGCAGAAAACAAAATTGCAGAGGAAAAATAAAAAAAGAAATCATTTCGAAATAGAGCCGATCTATTTGGTGAATATCACGGATAAAATTAGTATTATTTTATTTAACATTTTAATATTTACATGAGTGAGAACAGATTACAAATTTCGTTTTTATTAATTTTATAATTCGTTGACGTTGCACGTGCAATTTAATGGCGGAACCCGATAGTTTTTAAAGCCGCCTTTTCGTATTTTTATTTTTATTTTTTTAGATTCTTGATTTTTTTGTGCGTGTTTGAAACATTAAAGCCTAAAGTTAATCTGGTGCTTGTGCAGTTTACGAAACACATTAAAAATTAACATGTTGGTGAACAATAGTTTATCATATTTTTTATAGATTTCTTTTTTTCTTTTTTTTTTTTCGGTGCAATTTAATGGCGGAAACAGATAGGTGAACATAGTTGTGAAAGCTTATCATATTTTTTAATCGATTTCCGATTTTTTTCATCGTGTTTTAAAGATTAAAGCTTAAAGTTAATCGATAATCTTGACTGGTTACTTACCATGGATTTAATTTAGCTTAAGGAAATAATGGGATTGTATTATTGTACACATAGATGCGAAAAAGTTGTCAAAAAACAAATATATAACAAATAAATGTTATCAAAAGCAAGATAAGTTACTTTTCTACCAAACTGGATATATTTTTCGTGTTTTTATTCAGTGTAACATGTTTATTCAGCTCAAAAAATATACATTGTTTACCAATATATTGGAAAATTCAAAATGGCGCCCGACTCTCTCTTCAACACGGTAAGTTCGGGAGAAGGTGTTATAAATAATAAACTAGGCAAAATACTATTAAAAAACCACTGAATATATGTCAACCTATGTCACGGTAATATATATTGAGCGAGTTTCTAACAGTATTTTGTCTAGTTTTATATTTGTAGCACCTTTATCAAACTTACCGTGTTAAAGAGAGAGTCGGGCGCCATTCGGAATTTTTCAATACATCGGTAAACACAGTATGTTTTTCGAGCTGAATAAACATGTTACATTAAGTAAAAACACGGTGCCCGGAAAACTCGTGCCGGGAAAACTCGTCTCGGGAAAACTCGTTTCGGAAAACTCGTCTTTTTTACTTGTTTAATGTTTTTTTGTTTGTTTTTTAAAATAAAATCGATTTTCTAAGTGTCCGTTTTCTACCTAACTGGCTAAGTTCTTAGTGGTTTCACTTATATTAAAGCGTTTATTATGTTCATATAATTACAAATTTTTTTTTGTTCTTATTTTAACGATGTTTTTTGGAGTCATAAAAACAATAATTAAAAACAAAACAAAAAAATTAAAAACTTTTTTGTTTTGGTTTATTATTGTTTTCATGACTCCAAAAAACATCGTTAAAATAAGAACCAAAAAAATTGTAATTAACTTTGTATGAACATAATAAACGCTTTAAAATAAGTGAAACCACTAAGAACTTAGCCAGTTAGGTAGAAAACGGACAATCGATTTTATTAAAAAAAAAAAAAAAACATTAAACAAATAAAAAAAATTTTTTTTTAATATTATGGGGGGGGGGCTATAGTCTATTTTAAAAAGCAATATCTCCTTCAAGAACGATCATAAAATGTGTTTTCAATCGATAAGGGACCAGTTTTCCTACCTAGCGAAAGGGGACGAGTTTTCCGGAGACGAGTTTTCCCGAGACGAGTTTTCCCGGGACGAGTTTTCCTAAATTCAAAAACACTGAACCCATATCCAGTGAGGTAGAAAAGTAACTTATCTTGCCTTTGATAACATTTATTTGTTATATATTTGTTTTTTGACAACTTTTTCGAATCTATGTGTACAGTAATACAAACCCGAAATAATTTACCCCAAATTCGAATTAAGACAGCAAAACATCGAACCGGAAATGTAAATAAGAATCGAAACTTTTTGTTTTTTTTTCGCCATTTTTCTCAGTTTTTTTATTATCAAAATGAAACGAAACAGCTTTATTTGTTTTTGTTTTTTATTTATTTTTTGTCTCTTTCTTTTTTTATCGAAATGAAAATTGTTTTTGTTTTCCTTTTATTTTTTATGTTTATTTTATTTTTATTAGGCTTGGGGGGGGGGTCTTCTATTTTAGGAAAGGTTCCACCCTCAAATTTAAAATGACTATTAGGGTTTTTCTGACCGCTGAAAACGAAAACAACTTTTGAAATTTCAGGAAGCAAATAGTTTTTCAGATATGAAAAAAAATATCGTGTGAAAATGAGGGAGATCACTTTTATATATTGATTTAACGTAAAATGAGCACCCACTTTACGGCCACCTTTTTGGGGGGGGGGATATTTTAAGGGGGCATTTATTTAGTAATTTTGACCAAACAACCAGCGCTTACAACAATGGCCACTAGTTATAACAATGAATTACACTGTAAAAAAAAAAAAATTATTCATGAAAAATAGTAATGAAAAATGTTTTCTGGGACTTAAGATAATGGATTAAAAAAAGACATTGTTTGGACAAAAAAAAAAGACATTGTTTGGACAAAAAAAAAAAGACATTGTTTGGACAACAAAAAAAAAAGACATTGTTTGAACAAAAAAAAAAAAAAGCTTAATTACACGTGCCTCCAAGTAGAAGTTTAATAACATATCTAGCTTTGCACAATCAAAACAAAAAATAACGCGTCGCTCATAAGTTCTACAGAAGCCCGAAAATGTCAGAAAGTACATTTTATTTTATAGCTAGGGCTGTGACAAGAGAATAGTCTTATCATTGTTTTGTACTCTCGAGTATATATCCGACGCAGTTAATCAATCGAGAACCACTAGCAATGTCAGAAACCAACATTACAAATGCGTGAAAAAAAATTGAATAATTCAACCTCCTATATTTCCAAGCTTATAAGTACTTGAAAAATGTGATTCAAACCTTAATTTTCTTTTTCAATTAAAGGGGCAAAGACAGAATTTTCCAAAAATAACAGATTTAATAGCAAATTATGCAATATTTGTTTTAATAGGTTTTCTTGAAAAAAAAAGATTTAAAGAAAATCAACGAATTTACCTTGTTTTGATGAATATATGCATATATAAATTCCAAAAAATCACTTACCTATAAAAAATACTATCCAATGAGTACTTCCATTATTCATTGTTAAGAATTTATCCATATTTATATTTTTAATTCCATGTATTTTTTCATAAAATAATTTTTTAAACGACTATTTGAAAATAGCGCCATTTGCATAAGCATTTTTACGTTTACGTTTATACTGGAAGTAGTGTTTGTTCTTATTTTGAACTACGGATGGACCAAGGAAACTAAACACCACACATTCGCGTTAGCCATCTAGCCTCATGCATGAAGAAATATGGGTTTCCTTAGGTAAAAAATATTGACATATTACTTATAAGTTTTGCATTAAAAAAAAACAGCCGAATATTTTTTTTCTTTTCTCAATGAAACACAAACTTTCTGTGCAGTATAAGAATATTATAAGGTTTTACTTTAAAAAAAAGTCACCATGTTTGTTTTTTTTAAATAAAAGGTTTTAAACTTTGGGCTTTACAGGTAAATTTGCAAATAACTGTATTTTTTGTTTTAAATTGGCTTATTTTATTTATTGATCTTTTATCTTCAATTTGTGATATATAAATTTGAGGCGAGAAAATTAATAATTTTCATTTTAATAGTCATTTCAAAATGGGGGGTATTTTAAAGAAACAGGCTTGTCTAGAACATAATATTCAGTTTATTGGAAAGAGCATCAAATTTCACATTGAATCTGAAAATATCGTAAAAATTGAACCAATAGAAAAATTTTGAAAGATTTTTAAAATGAAAAAATTGAAAAAACATTAACTCGTAAAATTCTATTGATTTCATTACGTAAACAAAATGGTTGCATGAAGGCGCGCAGGCACTTTGTAAACACTGATTTTTTTAAATGAAAATAATATTTCTAATATTTTTTAAACAACTTTAATAATTTATTCTGGAAGTATATTCCATAAAGAAAATAAACAACCCACTTTAAAAGAAGAAATTACGAGTTTTTATATTTTATTTGTAGTTTTATGCTAAGGGTGTCAAAAATTTCCCCAAAATTCTGACACACCAAGAGAACCACATCATTATATCTAAAACATATAAGATATTAACTGATATATACTTGAGAGTCAAACTAATGAAAAGAATATTCTCTTGTCATAGCGCTATTTATAGCTATAACATATATATTCATAACAGCTATATTTATAACTAGCAGATGGGAGGTACCCAGCTTTGTTCTGTCGTTAAATACGCTTAAATATGATATTTTAATTTGCCCAGATTTTGTATAGATTATTATAGAGATAATAAAGTCGTGATTTCAAAAGTAATAAAAAAGTATTTGGGTGTCATCAGCTAGAATCGAAACCAAAAGCAAAACCGTAGCATTCAAAGTTGGTGACGTTACCACTGTACAAGCGTTACACGTATATGAACTGATTAAAAATAAACTAAGATGAATGAACAAAATGTATAACAATTTTTTCAATTTTGATCCCATAGGACTAATTGAACTGGTGCCAATTTTTAGGAAATTACCCTGGTTTCACTAACTTGAAAGGGTGTGGCTCAGTGTTCACCTGTTCATAATTGGGATCTATCAATATTTGAGATCGAGGTTGCAGGTGCAGGAATCTCTTGAAAGTAGTAGAGTATCCACAGGACCGTTAAAAGTAAATTTAACGAGATCACCAATTAATAGAAGCTTTCCACCAAGGCACATCCTCACATACATAAAATAAAAATATAAAAATAACTCCAGAAAATAACGACACTTGACAAAAAACTCAAAATTAATGTATTAAGATGAAATAACATTTATTTACGTGTTAGGAATATTAATTAACATCGTTTCAATGTCATTGTTTTCATGTAACGATTGTTCATTATGCAGGTTTACGTGTTAGGAATATTAATTCAAATCGATCAAACGTAAATGTTTTCTTTTAACGAGTGTTCATTAAGCAGGCTTAACTAAATGAGGATCTCGTGAGAATAGCACTTTTTTCCTTTTTTTCATTTTATAATCTATCTCAGCGTTTTTATTTTATTTTCAATTGACTTTGATAAGTGGTAATAGATTTGACGTTCGTTTAATACTGGAATTTGATGGATCTACTGCTGGGCCATTTGTTGTCGAATGGGTTGAGAAGGCTGAGCCTATTTGCAAATCGTGCAAAATAAAGGAGCCAGTAACAGTCATTCCGTTGAGGTTAACTGGAGAGGTCCTGCAGTGTACCAGCAACTGGAGGATGAACCTGACTGGGAAGAAATTAAGCAGAGTTTGTATACAGCATTTGGTACAGATTCTTTTGTTGCATGGCAACAGTTCACTACCCTGCAGCTATAACCCAATGAAATGATGGACGTTTACTTAGCTGATTTACGGAAGTTATCTGCACCGTTTGGTGGTGCTAACGACAAAATGTTAAGCTGTGCCATTTTTGGTGGGCTGATCTGAGGGTGTCAGTAGACTTTTGCAAGCGTCGTCACATGTTGACAGATTAACAACAGACGAGTTATTGTCTGAAACGTGAAACATCCTTATGGAACCAGAATCAATTACAGCAGCAGCCGGCACTAGTCATGCAATATCTAAACCCTATGGGGACAATGAAGATTCCCTCCTAGCTAACGCTATGCATGAAAGCCCTGTCTGCTATAAATGTAGGGGCTCTAACCATTTTACTAAGGATTGCTCGAGTTAAAGTGGTACGATGAAGGTTTATCCACAATCACACAGAACGCTGCAATACTGCAATAAGTTGGGTCACATATCTCGTAACTGTTCGGGAAACTTAGTCGAGGACAAGATACCGTCACGACCCATGCCCTTGCCAAACAATGAACAGAGCATTGCCTTCCTTGGTGTAAAAATGAAGCACTTTAGACTGGGAACTTCTACTTCGCTGTCGGACATGAAGGAAGTAACAAGTGGAGATCATGACCATTAATGGCTTATCCCAAGCACTGATAAAGGTGACACAGCTGAAGTTGACGTCCTGGTGATGCAAGAAAAATCCCTTGGATACGACTTATTATTTGGAATTGATGCAATAAGAGCTCTAGGATGTGTCATGATTACAGCAGGCAGAGGTATATTGTTTGGTAGAGGGGAAAAAATCTGTGCAGCTCTGTCTATGATCGAATCGCCAGATCGGTTATACAATACTATTCCAGAGTGTGCAGTTACTACTAAGAATCGGCCTTAATCTGAAGAAGAACTTAAGACGTTGATTGATAACGGTTGGTTTACACCATACCCACAAAAACGTCTAGGACCACTCAAAGGATTATTTCCGCTCATGGCTATTGAACAACCGACTAAACACAAAATTCGACTCGTGATGGATTATCGAGAATTGAATCAGCATGTTGGTGCATTTACCGGGAATGCAGATGTGTGCGCTGCTAAACTAGGAGAGTGGCGTCAGGAAGGGAGTAATGTAACACTGCTGGATTTGTAGAGACCGTATAAGCACATAAAGCATGGGACATATGACCAAAGGAAGTAGTTCAGTTCGAGGAATGGGGGCAAGGAGTAAAGGTTATAAAGCCAAGCCTGAGTATTTAGGAACTTCTAAATAGTTTTTACATATTAAATTTAAGTTTCGTGATATATTTTTTTGATTAAATTGCTAGGTGGAAGCACAGAATAGTTACAACACCCCCTTCCATTGTGAAGAATGGCTTTCAAAATAATAACGTTATTATCTCAGCATGATATGTAAAAATACATAAGTACAGTGTTTTTCATCTGAATCAGCACTCCCAGTAATTTTAGCTACGAGTCGCCAGAGTGTTATTATATATTATTTATTGTTGTGTATATAAGTACGGGACAAACATACTAAATAAAACAAATGGTAGAATTTAGACAAATGTAGGTTTAATGCATTAACATTTTTTACTTTTAAATGTGGATTCATTTTTCTTTTTACTTTTTCATGTTTTCCTTTATGTATTCTATATGTTGATAAACTTATTGTGTGATTTTTATCTATTTTTTCTTTTGCGGTCAGATTATCGCTCCTTTTTTGTGAATCCTACTATAAACTGTGCGTAATCTTTCTGCTATGAAATGCATATAAGCAACTCATGTATTAAGCTTATTACCGGATTATATTATTTGTTCATGTTAGGGAAACTATCATCACAAACATTGAATCGATCTTACAGAGTGTGGTTGAGTTTATTGCCTTTAACCTTAATAGCTACTTGTTTTGAAGAACTGATAGAATCCCGACCAGGCTATGTGCATAATTGGAACATATTATGACTTTGCTGTTGTAGAAGCATGTAAAACATCGATCTTCATTTCTGTCAACAAAATTGTTTTATTATTTTTATATTTTGCAACCGAGTTATTACTTTGTTTTACTTTTTTATGATGCTTGTGTTTTGAACGTATATAAATATATGAAGGCGTTGTCAAGCGTCTAAACCATTATTGTGCCATCCGAAAACTTTCATTCTCTCATATCGCATATACCTCCATATCTTCATGAATAAACCGAAAACCAGCAATGGCGACACTAGGACAAATCTGTTCGTAGGCACAACGCAAATGAACACAATAAATACACATGGCAACTTCAAAGCATATTTCTTTGGATACACACATAATTAGAATAACTCGCATCTTACTTCAACAAAGTAAAAGAAAGCCACACAGCAAAAGACAAAACCAAAATACAAAACACAAACATCACAGCAAACGCAACACCTAACATATAAACACTAATATATAATTCACATAAAAATGCAACCGTACAACACCAACTAGATTACATTCACAATTTTATTAACTTTAAATCGATATAACACATGTATACATACACAAAACAGGCGGTTCACTACAACAAATTATAGCACGATAAACAAACACAATTAAGATAGCAAAATATAAGCTAATTATCAATTTGCCCTGTGTCTTCACCTACGTCCGCAACACCACTATAAAAACAGTAGCCGTCGCGACAAAAAGTTAGTCGCCCGCGATCCCGATACAAGCCCCTTTCCTTCTCCGGCTGATACTGAATCATCAGCCCTCCCCAACTCCACTAAGCGATATCAGCTAACAAGGATCGCCGGACACACTAAGCCACATTCCTGCCATCACCGCCCCGCACCCAACCGAATCCAAAAAACTTTGATCGTTGACGAGTTTATCTCAACGCCCGATCGGCCATCATAACAACGACGCCTTAAATCTTTAATTTTTTGAGAAATAAAATATATATTTATTAACCTTACTCGGTCGTCTGTATTTTTCTTGCAGCCATACGCTTGTTTATTATACTGGTGTCAGAAGCGTACAGCAAGTTAAATATGGAGGACTATACAAGCTTTACACAGACCGAACTTTTCACCCTTATCAAAGAGCAGAAAACACTCCTGTTCAATCTGAAGACAGGGGCAGAACAGCCATCCGAACGTGCGATTCGCGAAGTCCAAACCGACATAGACGACATGTTGGCAGCTTTAAAACTAACGACTTCAACAACAACCCATACAAATCAGAACGATTACAGTTTGGTTATCCATCAACAAGCCATCCGGGATGTCATGAAACAGAAGAAATTATTCCGCCCAGGGGATGACGTCAACCAATTCATCATGGCATTGAACAAAACCTACACCATCTACGTCACACCAGAACTGGGTAGATATCCCAGCCTGTCCACATTAAAAAAATACAAAAGGGACAAAAACACGCAATTGACCGTGGATGGGCTTGTATCTATCATAGGCGCATTGCTGATGAGTGAAAAGGTAAAGGTCTGGAATTCAAACCTTTACTCTCACCTCGTCAGAACAATGGACAACCACTACAGCGCAACTGGCATAGCCTGCGAAGCCCAAAGGTACATCGATCGCAGCGTAAAATCCGACGTCAATGCTGCTCTTGAAACCACATACTTCTCGCAAAAACTGAACCAGTCTCGTCACAGAGACTCAAGACAAACCTACCAACCCGATCCAATGGACGGCCCCACCAGTACCAAACAAGCCTCAACAACCAACCAAAACATGGCCGTCATCAAACAACCAAAGACCACCAACACCCGCCACGTACTCCATTGTGCAAAAATTACCTCAGGGGACGACCGTTCTTCCGTGGACAAAACTGCCCATATCGTCACCCACCTCACGCCCAAGCACAGGCCCACATCGCAACAGAGGACGATGACCTACCACGCACAAAAGAGGATTTTCGCTTTGGTCAGTACGAGTTGTGATGTCCCGTCCGCCCTATTCCCCCACCAGCCATCACGTCTTCAACCTACAGGGACTCGCACACCAATCACCACTCGTACAATCCACCTTCGTCAAAAACGACTTACACTTCTCTGGGATCGCGATGCTAGACTCGGGATGCTCCACATGCATCATACCTATATCACAGCTGCCCGGAGAAGCTAAGAAATATATGACCCACACAGATGTACGGGTGAAAGGTATAAATGGCAGCATCACTACCCTCGGTGAACTAACCTGTAACATCACCATCGGCAATCAGAACTCACCCACTTTCGAGGTGAATGTGCTGGTGACGACCCAAGCCACACCGATCCTGATCGGCCAAAATATCTTACACCACAGCACACTCAGCTCATACCTGATTGACAACCGGAATTCCACAGTAGAGTTCAGACGCACACTTACCTCAGGCCATACAACACACACGGCCACTATCAGACCACCAACATCATCAGACCACGACTCTCAACCCGCTCTAACCCAGAATCACCTCACAATGGAGCCTCGGACCAATACCCAAACGCTAGAGGAAAAGCTAACTTGGCTGAAACACAACACCAGGTTATCACTGCCAAATGACCAAAACCGGGATGAATTGGAATCCACAGCAAACCCTCTCATTAAATACGCCGACGTAATTGGCACAGAAAACAACAAGGGCACGTTCATCCGATCCATCTGGATACCAACTGACGGCCGATCTCGCAGCCAGAAGCAAGATTGGCAAGGGCAACACATATTTCGCTTCTCTGGGCCTGTGTAGCGGTTACTGGCAAATTGAGATCGACAAGCAGGACCGACACAAAACGGCATTTACATGGAAGGAGCAATGCTACGAATACACTCGCCTGGCCTTTGGTCTCACCTCTGCTGGGCAGATCTTTTCTCATTGCATAGCAGAAGCATTGGCCAAGGTGACATCACGTGATAACATTTCGGCATACATCGACGACAACTTGGTCTATGCAAGGACATTTAATGAATACATACGTGCGCTGGAGCAGCTCTTTACCGCCCTCTGAAACTTTGGATTCAGATTAAACCCTGACAAATGCTCCTTCCTCACATCAGAGGCAAAGTTCCTCGGACTGATCGTGAACAGTGAGGGTTTCAAACCCGATCCCGAATACGTTCGGGCAATCAGAGAAATGAACCCCCAACGTCAAACTAGTATGGATCAGACAGTTCCTGGAAACACGCTTACAGGAACAAATAAACTCGAACACATTTTCAAAACTAATGGCTCCCATACACGATCTCAACAAGATCAATAGGCCATTCACATGGACAGACACGGCCGATAGAACTTTTAGAAAGATCAAGGAACGACTATCCTCGCCACCCGTCATTTCATTCCCGGACTTCTCGAAACTTTTCACCCTCACCACCAGCGACGTCGCGTGTGGAGCGATCTTGATGCAAGAAGCCGACAACGAGAAGAAAAGCATCATAGCGGTCGCTTCCCAAACATTCAACTCGACAGAACGGAACTGGTCTATGGCGGAACGAGAGGCATACGTGGTAAAATGGGCTATAACGACTATAATTAGTATTATGGTATCTGTTCAGTGCACATTTACCTATAAGTATGGCCAACCACTTATAATTCAGTAATTGTAATTTTTTTGTTAAATAATGAATTATAATAAACAGAACAACTCATAGAAATCTATCTATATTCTTTTTTCATTTTAATATACATTCATAGAAATGTTTCTGTTATATCAAAAAAATATTTTCTTTACGTCACGAGTGTCACGCTCATACATGAATTCCATAGCTAATATAACATACTGGCCCAACGGGTCACGAGTAGTCTAGTCTAGTATATATATATATATATATATATATATATATATTATGTTAATGTTTCATTAATATTCGAGAAATATGTACCAAGTGTCTCAAGAAATGAATGTCCAACTTACAGTCATGTGATACAAAGGATGTGTTCGTAAACAAAAACAGAAAGAAATGGCAACCACAAACATCGGCAAAATCATGAATAGCCGTTTTTGGCATCCTGTGTGTGGAATCCAGCTATATTTGATACCACAGCACACACAAATTTGACCATGAACCACCATGTCTCCAAACAGCTGTCCAACATGCGGACAAAAAAAACCCTTACACTCACAACCATTTATGAACATCACGACAAAAATCCCCCTTGAGGATTATGAACAACTCGGCTTTTGCCCAACTCTCTTTTGTCAGGCTTTAAAACAGCTGTTGTTGCTGCCATGGCTGATATTGGTTGTTAAAGTTTGCTGGCCAATATCAAGGTGATCCATCGATTGGGACTGAGAAAGCATGACCTCATTTCTGTCATCATGTAGATGCACCAAAAATAAAGCTATCAACATCAATAAAGCATCGCATCTGTCTCCGGTCATGAGGAACACATTCCTCATCTGCCACTATTCTTTGACCTCAGCCGCACCATCCTCTCCTCCATATGTCATTATGAGGATGCACCAACAATAAAGCTATCAACATCCTTGGCTCAACCATTCTTCGAGTATCAGGCAAAGACCTTAAAGGCAACAAGATAGAAACACAGCAGATAGTGTATATTGCAGACAAATACTTTATTAGCAGGAAAGCTTGTGTTGCACTTGGTCTGGTTACCGAGAATTTTCCCACAATTAGTGAGGTGACATAGAACAGAAATGATGCCAATTGGTCAGCACAGCTAATCACGATTCCACTAAGTCAGGTCTGTGCCCCGTGGTAAAAAAAAACATTCGATTACTGTGGAAAGACTTATTAGTCTGTGCCCCGTGGTGACCTCAGCCGCACCATCCTCTCCTCCATATGACACATCGGTAAATGTAACACCGATGTGGAAGAGTCTTTCCGGAACTGTGTTCTATCATCCATCAACTCGATACTGTCGATCACTTGGGACAAAATCCGGGTCAAAGTAAGGAAAACATGGTGAAGCTTGTTAAGATTATCGAATCTGCAATGCCAGAATCCCGCAGTAACCAACCGACACCAACCGTCTATCCAGCCTACCCCGGTGTTTATGTGCTGACTTCTTCTACTTTAAAGCTATCAGTGATTGTTTACAAATACTCTGATTGGCCCATAGTTGAAAGGACCTCAGGTGTGGCTTATGGTCTAATAGACTCTCTCAGACGAACATTCATCATATTTGATACACCAGGCGAGGTGTCTTCTGACAGAAATATCCAAGTTGGGGTGTACATCTTGCCTATCATCCGTTGCTTTCCCACACAGCAATTGCTGGGTCGGGATTGTCGGCAAAACCGTCAAACGATTGCTCATTGATAATACTGGCTCAGAATGAGAACTCAACCCTGGTGAATCCCAGCATGCAATACTGCAATACAGGAAAGGAAACCAAACTATCTCCTGCAATGTGAATTTTTACAATCTACAATCAGTCCTTGTCCCATCCCTCGGGGATTGTACCAATGATTTAGGGGAGATAGAGAAATATGTGCCACAGCTATACTTGTTATGTTATGTGACTGTAAATATTCCGTTTACTTAGTTCTACCAATTTGTCTATTTCTAATATTCATCATTTGTGATGTCATCCTGAAATGATATCAAAGTAGTGTATACTCATCTAAATATGAGTGATTCCTTAATTTTCGGTTACGTCTGTTTTTTTTTCGTGTAGGGGAATCTATTCCGCTTTAAAAGTATATTGTATTATTTCCCTTACATATTATAATTATTTTATTTATTTATTTTATTTTATGAATTTTAACTACAAAATTAAAGGTTGTATTTCACTAATTTAACGTTTTTCAACTTCACCTCCATTTATATTTATTTTTTATTTATGTAAGCCGGAATATTATAAACCACTTTCAATGTAAACTAATATATATGTTATCCGATCGTGCAAGTCCTTGTAAAGATTTGTACTACTGTTCTCCTGGCAGAATTTATAATTCCTGTTCTTCTTGCTATTTGTCAGTCAATTAATTAAAACAAAAAATATAAAACGTTATCACTATCATTGGACTGATGGATTGTAACTTAAAGTTAAACTATAACAAAACTATCATAAGTAACGGATGAATTTTACATTACTAAAGTTAAAATACATAACCGACACTTTCAGATGCCATATTGGTTATAATTGTGGTCGTATATTTCAACCGATTTTAAATGTTTCCTTGCCCGGTTAGTTGCAATAACTCGCAAATATCGTTGTCAAAATTTGCTCAGGCTTCCTTGTTGGCAGGCGGCCAATTGATGCGTTTTCTTGACTCCATGCCTAAAGGAGGAGAAACTTCAGTTTGGTGTGACTGGACACTGTGGTGTGACTCCTGACCGTGCTCCTCTGTCGTTTTACAAGGTCTTGCAACTTCACATTGTTTCTATCCCTCTCCCTGCAAGCATTTCTTCCTGTCTTGGTGGATTCTTAAGCATCGCTGGTTTTTTCACAACTTCCTACAAATGCTTTCATTTTTGCTTCATGGTTTACCAAGCTCAACCACACCATGGTTTCACTATCATAAAAAAGGTACTGTCATAAGTGCGTGACTTAATTGTAGTTCCACCTGGATCAGTTACATAAGACCTTTTTACGGCACAATTGATTAAATGAAAGTCCGATTGACAAAAAAAATGCGGCTCTGGAATAGGAGCAAGGCCATAGGATGCTGTATCAACTCTTGAAAACGATGAAGCATCTACTAAGCGAAAACCTACTTGAAGCGATATTTTGAAGCAACTATTCACCAATAGACTGCCAGAGTTCAAATGATACTCACATCCAATCGGGAGATGACACCGGTCAAAGGATTGGCCAACCTTGCTGACAAAATAATTGAGGTCACAACATCGGCCTCCTCAGTCAACCAACCTCAAACCCTGCCAACAGTTGACAAAGACAACACAGATGTCAAAGAGATGCTTAAAATAAAGCTAAACTTTAGCAAGAGTTAATCAATCAGATGCGGAATCTAATCACGATGCAGCAAACGCATTTACACAAACATCTAAATCAATGAGAAACAGCATAGCTAAGAGATACTGACATCCTTGGCTGGCTTTGTACGCATTGAACTTTCTACGTTACTGACAAGAATTACAGCATACATTTTCTCATCGATACAGGAGCAGAAGTGAGCGTTATCCCAAGCAAACTAATAAAGACACACAAACAGACACCGGTCTTTCTACAATGTGGCAAAGCTCTAGGTGTGTCAGAATTTTTTGGGAATTATTGACATCCTTAACACAAAACTGCGAACAAAATATACAAAACTCGTAATTTCTCTTTTTAAAGTGGTTTGTTTAATTTCTTTATGGAATATACTTCCAAAATAAACTATAAAAGTTTTTTGGAAGAATAAAAGAAATATTTTTTTTATTTAAAAAAAACAGTGTTTACAAAGTGCCTTCGCGCGCTTATGCAGCCATTTTTTTTACATAATAAAATGAAATGAACCGTGAATGTGGCAAAGCTCACATTCACGGTTCTAAGGGCAGATTTCCAACACTGTTTTGGTGTACTTGTCGACGTCAAATGAGGTAGAATAATGGATAACAATAGCAGACTATAATTACAAGACAGAATCAGCGAAAAAAAGCTCAGTCATATTTAAAAACACAGAAGACACAAACACAAAAATACTTCGACATTTTCCAAAGATTGCGCAACATGAACATAAACGATACTGTCAAACATGACGTCACACATCATATATCAACGTCCGCCCGTGCAGACTCTAACCCAATCGTTAAAGACAGCAAAACAAGAGTTCCAACACATGCTGGATTTAGGCATCATTCGTCCGTCTCAAAGTAACTAATTGTCACCACTCCACATTGTTCCCTAGAAGACATTGGGTGATTGGCGCCCTTATGGGGATTATAAGGCAATTAACAGCCAAACAATACCGGATAACTATCCAATACCACACTTGCATCATTTTTTAATTAGCTCAATGTGAAAATCAATTTTCTCCAAAATCGGCCACTTGATCCTGAAGACATCGTCAAGACCGTCATCACATTCGGATTTTCGGAATGCATTAGAATACCTATCAGACTGAGAAACGCGACCAAGGCTTTTCAGTGGTTCATAGAAAAAGTCACTCGTGGATTGCCTTTAAGGTATGCATACATTGACGACTTATTAGTGGCAAGTTCGTCTACATAGGAACACATTAAAAATTTCAACCAATTATTTCAGAGACTATCGGAATACAGCGTGTTCATCATTCCTAACAAATGTGGCGAACTAAAAAGAACAAGGTAAACACACACACATACACAATGTCATGTACTCACATACATATATTATTTACATGTAAATATTATTCACACTATGAACATATTGACTTATACATCTCTAAGCTTTGTGATTACTTTTAATAAAGAACTTTACTTATTGAAATGACTATCATATTCTTAGAAAATTGTAGATATAAACATGTTTTGTTATAAAATTTTGATTTATTTAATTTTTTATTTTAAAATATTTTGTTTACGTTTTTAATTAATAATTGGAAACTGGTGGCCGCAATATAAATTAATGCTTACCTTTTTCCTTTATAATAAATATGCACAATTTATTTTCTCCAACTAATCTAGCAATGTTCATTGGAAAAATGAAACACAGTTTTAATCCCAAATTAAGTGTACATGGAAAAAAAATAAAAAATGCAAAATAAAACTAATTAATCCAAAGTTAAATTAATGAAAATGTCAATTCTAACATTTTGTTAACTTTATTTCACGGTGTCGCTCCTCTAACAAAAGAAAGAAGTTAAGAAATAATTGAACAAATGTTATATCACTGGTGACTTGAATAAGAGCGTCATGCGGCCGGTTTTGTTGATGTTAAAATGGTTTAATTTCTCAAATAAGTAGAACAATGAAAATTAGCACAGTTATTAGTTTTTTCTAGATAAGAACATCACAAATTTTCATATTTCTAGCATCGTTTAATGCATATCGGGATATTTTGTAGAAGATGCGGAAATTCAGGAATCAAGATATATCATCTGGAAAACGCTTTCAAAAACAAATTTCTGGCTTGCTGAGCTAAAAATTGGAAGTAAAAATCAGACGGTGCAAGGTATTGCGAAGTGTTTGCGAGAGAATTCCATGGACGTCTGCGCTATCTGATCTCACACATAAGCTTTTTTTTAAATGATTTTATAGTTTACATATATTTCCAGAAAACTGAAGCATAATAAGCTTCTGTAAATCGTGGAAGCCGGTTTAACACATCTAGAGTGAATCTTGCTTCGGTACAGTATGGTAATCGACGCGTTTTTCTTCTGGAAATTTGTGAGCAACCTAGAAATACATCAGATAATTTCCACAGGCCCTGTACTAATCATGACCTTTTAGGCGAATAGTAAAGCATGGATTTTCAAAAAAGATAGTCTCATCATGGCTGAGAGTCGCCTCATCAATGACAGATGGAGGGCAACCAAGTCTATGTGGCTACAGATTTCATGACATTGGAATTCACAAAGACAACGATTTATGAGAATATGATGTGACATTGTTTCTTGTAATTTCATCAAAAGTTTCCTGTGGTGTGCGTGATTTCAAATAAGACAATTGATCACTGCATGACACTTGATAGGCTCTATTTAACACTTAATTAATTTCAAACACTTATAAATCAAGAACGACAATTAGTTCAGAGTTGTAATTTGCCACATGATTAATAAAGATATAAATCATTGCATATGCAAAATTACTAGATCAGCCAAATGGAAGTGGGTCAAGGTCATTACTTATTGAACGTTCCTTGTATTAAAAAATCATGCATAATATACATATATATATATTAAAACAACAATGATAAAAGGCTTAAACCATAACTTGATATAAAATAAACGTTTATTGAGATGTATTAATTAAAAAACATTTAAAACTGTTAAAACGTTTTATTGAGATGTATTACATTTTACAAAACTAAAACTGTTAAAACGTTTTATTGAGATGTATTACATTTTACAAAACTAAAAACTGTTAAAACGTTTTATTGAGATGTATTAAATTTTACAAAACTAAAAGCTGTTAAAACGTTTTATTGAGATGTATTAAATTTTACAAAACTAAAACTGTTAAAACGTTTTATTGAGATGTATTAAATAAAAAAACTGTTAAAATGTTTTATTGAGATGTATTACACTTAAAAGAAATAAAAACTGTTAAAAGGTAAACTCGGCATAAAGGCTGTATGTTCTGTTTAATGGCTTTTAACATTTACGTAAGAATAAAAAATTTGTTTTTAAAAGTAAATTATTAACATAATCAAAGTATCAGAATCGTTTCTATCGTTGTTGCGTGAGAAAGTTACACACATTTTTAACACAACACAAACATATAACAAGAATACTAACACACACATAATAAGAATACCAAAATATGTTTTTTTTAATTTTATCATTTGTGAATGGAACATACTAGCAGATGCCAGACATTCACAAAATCTCAAAACAGTACAATTGTGTGTTCACATGTTTGTCTAAATCTGATTTCATATAAACAGAAGAGCTACATTACAAAAAATATTTTCAGTTTTTCTCATTTTTCTTTGAAGCAAAAATCAAAACTTACTTGGTTTGCATGTGTGCGTGCTTTAAAGGGTCGGTTGTGTAGCAAAAATATGGAAAGAAAGCTTAAAGTGGTTACATCCAATTGATTTTATGAGCAACGGTCATGACCGTGATGCAGAATGTCGCCATTTCTATGCAAAAAAAACAGGTGAATTAAAAAAGACGCATACAGAATAGAGGATGAGTTAAAAGGAATTTGTGTTGTTTGTATGTAGGCATGTGCAAGTAAACTTGAAATATGTCGAGTTCTGGAGTAAATAGTTTTGACAAAAGGGTGTTTAGTGGATTTGGACGTTTTAAAAACAAAGTGTAAAGTTTTGGAGTTGCAAGTTTTGATAACAGAATGTTAAATTTTTTAATTGTAAGTTTTAAAAATGTCGAAGTATTCGAAAATCAAAGGGCTCCTTACCTTGAACTCTATATGAGATACATAGATATTTGTATGTTCTATTAAAGTTCTTTTGTATTCAGTATATTTTTGCATGACAACAAATGTTCCTTTTATGCAAATCTCTATTGTACTTGGTTCACCAGGTATATTTTCTAGGTAGTTTTTAAAATTCTTTTGTCTGTTCTGATATTAGTGGCACTACCCTCTTTTAAGCCAGTCTATAAAGCCTTCCTTATTTATAAAGTCCTGGGTGAATAAGCCCAGAAAATATTTGTCATGCTATTATTTGGCTCATTTGTACAAATTTTCTGTAATGGAAGTTCTGGAGTATTTTTAAAAATTAGTTTTAGCGATTTCAGGCATATGTGACGAGGTCACGTTAAGGATACATGTGCCTTTTAATCATGAGGTAACAAAACTGAGGTTAAGAGATCGGGAGTTTTAGTCAGTTGAAGGGTTGGGCAGATGAATAGACGTACTCCAAGCCAGGAAGTAAGAACAATCATGTAGACAAGTAAGTAGACTCTTTGTGAAGACCATTGGAAACAACAGGAATAAATTTATACTATAAAAATATAAAGACTCTTTGTGAAGACCATTGGAAACAAGAGGAATAAATTTATACTATAAAAATATAAAGAGTTGTTCTATGGTTTCACAAATGAAGAAAGAACAGATGTCTAAATTGGATGATGTTTCGTCACGGAGCTCAGCAGGAAGATAGAAGAACTCTTGAAGAAAGAAGGTATGAAGCATATTTTATTCTTCTTATATATGAACTGTAATATATACCCGGGTGATAATTCTCTGATACAACATGACTCAGTTTATACGTCAATATCTAATCCCTTCCCTAAACAAGATACACACGATCTATACATTTATCTGATCCTGTTATAAGAAAATATCTTCCTATTGTTCAATATTATATAACTGTTTTAATATCAAATTCACCTCACCTTCCTCCCTATACAATAGCTCTTGCTCCGTGATGCTGGCATACAACTTTGATGTATGGATTTTGAAAGATCATCAGATATTGTTTCCTATATGTGTTAGCATATGATGCAATAAATCTGACTTCCAAAGGAACCACGTACTTCATAAGAATGTAGTTTGTCTCTTTGGTTTTAATTTTGTTATCACTTTGTTTTTCCTGGGGATGGGGCATTCTACCAGATGCCAAACATTCTACATTAGTTCACTTACTCCAACTGAGATTTTTTAAAAGATTTTAACCGTCCCTTAAGTGTTACTGTGTGCATTTCTTTTGCACTTGATTCATCGAGTATATTCGCCAGAATGTTTTTGAAATTCTTTCCATTAGCCCGGTTGCTCCTATGATGACTGGGATGGTGGATATATTCTAAAGATTTCAGGTTCTTTTCATGTTGTACACAAGTCCTTGGTATTTTGTTATTTCCCCCCCTCTGCTCTATTAAGGCCAACATCATTAGGGATGCTTACTTCACATTCTCCTTCTTGTCCCATATCACTATGTCAGGCTTAATAGCGACATTTTCTAAGTATGTAGCCGTGGGAATTTCGTAATTAAAGTAGATAGTATATGACTTATCTCCAACTGTTCTTTCTGGAACATGTTTCCAAGATTGGCTACTACATGGGATATTCAGGTGTTGTCTCTCGTATGTGTATCATATGATTCAACAAATTTGACATGAGTGCAAAAAAGACCACATACTTACCAATAATATGGTTTCTATGCCGTATGCTTTTTCATATGACTCAACAAACTTGACTTCCATTTAAAAAAAGAACCACATACGCCACAAGAATGTGGTTTATCTCCCATATGTGTTTTCATATGACTCAACAAATTTGACTTCTGTGCAAAACAGGAGCCACATACTTCACAAGAATGTGGTTTGTCTCCCGTATGTGTTTTCATATGACTCAACAAAGTTGACTTCTGTGCAAAACAGGAGACACATACTTCACAAGAATGTGGTTTATCTCCCGTATGTGTTTTGATATGATTCAACAAAGTTGACCTCTGTGCAAAAGAAGAGCCACATACTTCACAAGAATGTGGTTTTTCTCCCGTATGTGTTTTCATATGACTCAACAAATTTACCTTCTGTGCAAAAGAAGAGCCACATACTCCACAAGAATGTGGTTTCTCTCCCGTATGTGTTTTCATGTGACTCGACAAACTTGACTTCCATGCAAAAGAAGAACCACATACTTCACAAGAATGCGATTTCTCTCCTGTATGTCTTTTCACGTGACTCAACAAATTTGACTTCTGTGCAAAAGAAGAACCACATACTTCACAAGAATGTGGTTTATCTCCCGTATGTGTTTTGATATGATGCAACAAAGTTGTCTTCCGTGCAAAAGAGAAGCCACATACTCCACAAGTATGTGGTTTGTCTCCTGTATGCCTTTTCATATGATCCAACAAATGTGACTTCCGTGCAAATGAGGAACTACATACTTCACAAGAATGTGGTTTCTCTCCCGTATGTGTTTTCATATGACTCAATAAATTTGACTTCCATGCAAAAGAATAACCACATACGTCACAAAAGTTAGGTTTGTCTCCCATATTTGCTCGCATCTAATTTCACAAAAAATATATGCAATGACTAGTATGATGAGACGCTAATAAATTTCGGCTTTAGAAAATGTCTTTGAAGAAATTTTATTATTATAAACTTATATAAATCACCAATGACGTTAGGTCTTTCTTATCCATTAATGGATTTGTTTTCACTCTTGCAAATTCTGAAAATATAAAGTAAATTTGAAAAAATACAGTTCATTTAGTAAAACTGAATTTATTATGTTAATTTTTATAAATATAAATTTATTATTAATGAACTTCAAAATAAAATATGTATAGTTTTAATCAATATGGTTTTTTAACAAAAATAATTTGTTTCTATTTTAAGTAAATTTTTTTACATTCATTCATGAGGATTGATTATTCATATTATTTGGATTCTTCAGAATACTGTTCTAATCTTGGGTGTTCTTTTCACGCTTCTCTAGTACCTCCGATCTTATTTCGGTGTATTTTGTAAAACTTGGAATCTTTCTCTTGAATGCAGGAATCTATACAAAATTCTGATAGGTCAGTTAACGCTGTATATAATGTTTAAAATTTTTTGATACTTTCAGAGTCGAATTTCACTGGGTATATTCGGGTAATGTTTTGGGATAGTTTGTTATTTGATAGTATTTATATTTTATGGTAAACGTTTGCTCTTTTTAGGAAATTTAGAATAGTTTAGAATTTTTTTTTTCAAAGAGTTCTTTTAAGTTTGTGGCCTTGTAGTAGTTTTTCTTGATTTGTGTCAGGTCATAGCAGTCAAGTAAAAAGTGTTTCACTGTATAAGGTTTGTGACATGGTATACATTTGAGAGGTTCTTCACTTTTTAGAATGTAGGAGTGAGTTATGTATGTGTGTTCTATCCGAATACGTAATAAGACTACTCTTTGCATGATTTTCTGGAATTTAGTTGGGGGGTCTTAAGTATAGGTATAGTTTGTTGTTTTAGCAATTGTTCACAACAACACAAGAGCATGATACTCTCATGTACTAAACAAACGTTCAGGAGTATGTAACTTTCAACTGAATTTTACTGTTTTCATAAGTCAGATTGGTTTTCACTATTCTTCTCCATCTATAATTTTTACTTCATCCCATAAAGGTAGATGGTTTCCCGTTTCCATCCATATACATTCCGCCATAACTGATTTTTATATCTTTCCACATATTACAGCTTTTCAGTGTTTTTTTTTATTTCACATATTATAGATTTTCATTGGTTTTATTATTTCACTATTACATGGCTCACATTTGTATATATTTACATGGAATCTCTGTGTCATGATTCTTTCCCATATTCTGGAGAGTCAAACATGTCTTGATTCTTATCCTGACGTTTTATAGATTTTTCATTTTTTTCTGACAAGTCCTTCATGTATGGTGTACAAACTGTTATCCACATAACATGACAGCAACATTCAGGAGCGATTTTTCATATGTATTGTTATTAGTACATATTGTTTTTGTTCAGTGTTGCAAGAAACAGATTGTTACTTTCTTTACATAATCTACACTGTGAGAATTGAAGTTTTGATATTGGTTACATATTTAAAGATATTATATATGATTATTGTTGTGTTATGAGAGTTTTCTAAAGATGTTAACCCTATGTGGCATCACATGACTTGAAAAATAAAAAGAACAAGAGTTTAATTCTTTTGTGTCACTGTTGAAGATGCACACATGCATGACAGCTGGTAGCAAATGCACTGAACGATGGGGTCAGGTTGTCACAATTAGTATTGTCCATGGTAAATGGTCAACTTTTACATATGCAGCTGTTAAAGGTAAGCGATCCTGCAAAATGCAGATCACATATATAACCCAGAGAAAAATGCAAAAGACAAGGGAGGTCTACCATCAGCCATCAATTAAAATATCACAAGTGGCTCCATCTACCCACTTCCTTGTCCACACTCTGTATCTTTAGCAGCGCACCCACATATGATGCAGTAAAGAAACAGAAAATAATCAAAATGAAGTGTATAATTTTTTCAGTGTTGACGAAAAATCCACTGCAGAATTGGTGCCGTTTTTTAACACAGAGGAACTGTGCACACATGATAAAGAAAGGTCATGTGAAGTTGAGGAAAACAAAAAACAAAACCAACTCTTTTTACCCTCGTGTTTCTGCTCATATATATATATATATATACAAGTGAACGTATCTGTGTGTCTGTGTATCTGTGTGTCTGTGTGTATACATTTCCCTATGCAATAACTATGTCAATTTTAAGTTTACAAACTCGAATTTTGATATACAAATTTGATTTGGGAAAATCTTTTTGATCGGTTTTCGGCAGCAATTTGGCTGCTAAGGGGTCAAAATTCAATGAGTTGACCTTTGAGAACTCTACCAAACTCATCTGACAATTTTGGGTATAAACAATTGAAATTTTAGATATAGGTTCCTTGGACATGTATCTAACTTAACTTGATTTGAGCCCAAAACAATAAATATTTAGGGGTCATAATAGGGGTAAAACTTTTTTTAAAATTGACCTCTGCGGTCTCTACCAAATTACTCAGACAATTTCTGGTCTAAACATTTGAAATTTTACATAAAGGGTATTCAGAGATAGGGCAAGCTTTTTAATCGGTTTGGGTCGAAAATTTTCAGTTACCAATATATACATGTATGTATGTATGTTTGCATGTCTACCTAAAATTTTCGACAGAGGCGAAGGATTTTACCAAGATCTGTATCGTTTTGAAGTTCAACCTTTCAGACGACAAATATAAAAAATTTGATAATAACATTATTTTCACCTTCAACTGGGAACTTTTCTACAGGGGGACACTTTTCTACAGGGGGTTGGTCACTTTTTTCACCAATATTTTTTAAAGTTATCATCTCCTTTCGATTGTCTAGCCTTAATTTTAACATAAATTACTTCCGGTTTGGCAGTGGTTGTAATTAGCAAAGACGTCAGGCTTTTCCTCCTTTGTGGTACGGGTTCGAGCCTGCTTTTCTACTACCACTTTTTTGTGCTCAACAGACACATCCAAACACCAGGGCAATGCCGGGCTGAAATGCTAGTATATATATATATATATATATATATATATATATATATATATATATATATATATATATATATATATATGTGTGTGTGTGTGTGTGAGCATATGATAACAAAAAATCAGATGTATAAGTTAAAACTTTTTAAGCTTATTTTCTCTCTCTTTCGTGTTTTTTTACAAATATTGATTTTGACTTGTTCTTTCATCAGTAGCATTGTTATGATGGAGTTGCAGCTATTTTCAAATTGTGTGCAGGGACTGAATTCAGAGGGGGCAGTAATAAGATCGATAAGAGGAAAATAGTGTCGTTGCAATGTAGAAGGAAATGTGGATACAGGAAGTGGGTGGATGATGTAGAGCAATATTTTAGGGTGACACTACCAGTCGAGGAAGAAAAATGTCAGTGATCCTGCCATTAGATAATATATTATTACCTCGCAGAGTATACTATGGCGATCAGCAACACAAGATAACTCTACAAGAGATGCATCAATCTTTTACTTTTGTAAGGAATCACATTTGGAAAGCAAGAAAACAACTGATAGAAAACTCGGATATGAAAACAAAGTCCATAAATTTTAAGATTGGAGATCTGATTTATTATAAGAACCACCAGAGATGGGGAAAGCTAGATGTATGTTGGAATCCATATTAGGTAATTATAGATAAAAAAGGCCTTAGCTCATATAGAATTAACGATCAATTGCTTGGCTCCATGATAAAGGTGCATGCGGAACATCTGACTACATCGATTGAGGAAGGGAACATTAACAGGATAGAAAGACCACATTGGTTTCTCTATGGGAGTCCAATGAGTCAGATAGCAATTCATGGAACGAACTGATATCACAATATGAAGGAGTCGACATCAACAGGAAAAGCAGGATGAAGAGTCTGACATACTATTGATGGGGATTAGAGTATTAACTCGATGCATGATTTCATGTTATCCCCTATTTGCATCATGTCAATGTCAAAGACGATAATAGGATCCATTCAAAAAAGCTTAAAGTAGATTTGGAGTTTTGAAGTGGGGAAGAGTAAGAAGTGAGACGGAATTGTTTAGGTTGGGTAAGATCTATATTCTGTGTTTTCATTAATCAGGCGACTAGCAATCATCAGTTTAAGCTGAGCATTTTCAAATGTTTAAACACAAAATCGATTTTTTTATTTATTTTTATTTCTTTTTTATGTAATGTTTTTATTATTCTGCAATGAGGTTAAGGAGTCAGCAGTTTTTCTGATTGCTTTTTTTTAATTGGCTGGCCGTTTGATTAGCTGATAAAAAAGCGCTATTGAAATGGAAGCAAATGACTTTTAAATTGGAAGAAAATGAATAAACAAAAAAACTAACAAAAAATTTAGTTTTAAACTCGCCAAACAGAAAAAGGCAGGCACAGAAATAAATTTATGTATGTTAGAAAAAGAAATTAAAACAGCAATGCATATTGTCAGAAAAAGAAACTGCCATCAAAACAAATGCTTACTGAAAAATGATTGTGTGTTAAGGATGGTTTCTCCTGTAGATGCACAAATATACAGTGTAGACAATTGATTATCTTGCGAACAGGATCGTTTTTTACACAATCCAAGTTGGAGATTCCCACAATAATAAAAATCATTTATTTGTTGGCTACCCTAAAAACATGGGAAATGGATGTGGTGTTGTTTCACTACTTTTAAAAAAAACAACTTATCATTAGAAAGAAAAACCAAATAAAAATAAGAAAACTGTAATGACTTAAGCTAACAAGATAGAAACGACTTGGAATATTGTTTATCATGATTAATATTTATATAGACAGCAGCTTGCAGAAAAGAGATAATTTTTTCAAGCAGGTGTTTTGTATCGAACTGGGGAACCATTTGTTACTATCCACCAGACATGTTAATAGTATAAGAGAGGAGAATGAAACCCAAAAACCTCCAACAGTCTACTTACCATACATACGAGGCATCTCCGAAAAGATTCAGAGAATATGTGCCCCCTACAACATCAGCAGTTGCAGAAAGGTTTACAAGGGTGAAACATGCTGCCCCCTTAAGGTAAGGGTGGGAGAACACCGAAAAGCGGTAACTAAAGGGGAAACGAAAAAATCGGGTATAGCCAACCATGTCTGGAGAGGGGGGGGCATCGCCTCCTATGGGATGAAGTAAAAATAATAAACAGGAAAGGGAGAAAACTTAAAGAAACAGCTCACATGCTCGGACATAAAAACCTACTGAGCAAACCAAGCATAGAGCTGAATGCAATTTGGACACCTCTGTTAGAGAGAGAAAACCTTGAATAACAACGTAGGTTTAACATCAACAAAAACCAACTAAGAATTGTCCTAGTGAAATATGGCCGAGTGGTCCTAGACGTTGTATCAAAGTTTAGTTACCCAAAGGTGCTGAGTTTAATCCTGAACGAAGGCAGTGAAAAGTAACATTCAAAACAGAGAATCAGCAACTATGTCCCAAAGCCTAGCTGGAGTACGAACACAGTACCCCCATAATAATAATAATGGGTTGAGTTTGAGACTCCTAACAAATGGTTCCCCAGTTCGATACAAAACACCTGATGAAGGCCGGAGGGCAAAACGGCCAAAACGTTGTGACTATAACAACCAAGATGAGGAAGTCAGTCCGACAATCTCAATCAATGAAAACACCTCATCTCAAAAATACAGACAATTACTATGGTTATGTTAATCTAAATAAAAAAGGAATATATTCGACAAATTTGATTTTAAATATTTTACAATGTTTGTTGTTGGTTATTTTGTTATAATTGTGTTTTGTTTATTTGCAAAAGAATATATATATATATATATATATATATATATATATATATATATATATATATATATATATATATATATATAATAGAGATGGAGGAGGAATGGAAAAAATATATGTGAATACTTTTTTGAAAATAGAGAGGAGAGGCATGTCGTGGATTGAATATGCACACACAAAGTAACATATGACAGCTCGTAAAAAACGCATAGAATAATGGAGTCAGGTTGTCAGGATTGATATTGCCAGAGATAGAAAGCAAAATTACAAAAAACAGGTCACATATATAGCCCAGAGGAAAAGGCAACGGAAAAAAAGAAGCTTACACTCAGCCGGCAATCAACATTGCACATGTGTGGCTCAATCCATATTAGCTAAGAATATTAAGAGCATATCTCACAGAATATTGGCCCGTTTTAACAGTGATCATATCACTCTAGGACTGACCACTAATACCCAGAAGGATGTCAATTTTAAAGTTTTGAAAAAGTAGTTAAGTATTTTAATTAGAACTGTGTTAATTTATTTTCTTATTTTTAATCACATAATTTTGGTGATGGCTAAGAGAGGTGAAATATGAAAGGAGTCGGCATTCATAGACTTTTAGACTCCATCCAAAACCTCATCACTAGAACCAATCATGCAGGACATTAAGTAAGTAACTCGATTGCGAGATGATTGATCTTTCGTATGGTCAAGAAAATTGTTCAGTTTGCATGTTTGATTGCATATCCTTAATTGTCTTTTTTTCTCTTGTTCTTCCTATATGGACAAAGGAGAGTTTTACCTATGCAGGTATAGAAGAGAAGGAATTTTTGTTAGTTTCATATGATTGTAGGGAATTTTTCAGTTGAAATCATTCACATGTCAGGAAATGATCAGCTTTTTTAATGCTACTCTGAGAAATGTCCTTTTAGCGACCAATGAATATCTAAATAGAACTAACAAGCACGTCTCATCCTTGTGACAATCACTAGGAGTTTATCGTCTCTGATCTCAAGATGAGGAAGGAAAATAAAAGTTTACTTGCTTTCATCCTCCCAGATGATTATCATAGGTAACATTTGAAACGTATCCAAATTTCATAACAAACACATGGTTTGGGATCTAAAAGATAGACACAAAGGTTATTTTACTCATAGTCGAAAGAAAAATAAAAGTTCGTACAAATTACAAGAAGGCAATAACGGTTCCTTATTTAACTTCCATGGACAAAAGGCTACCTTCAGTCATAACCGGAAGAAAAAATAAAAGTCCATAACAATAGCAAAGGGGGGAGTAAAAGCAGCAGTAATAAATAACAAGAAGAATTAACAATAAAACATATAATCCAACACCAAAAAAAAATTAATAATGAATCACACTTATTGAAAAACTAAAATAAATTTTTTAAACAACTTTCAAAATCCCTGAATTAAACAACTTTCCAAAAGGGTCTTAGCAGCTGAAATAAATTATGAAAGAAATTAGAGATATAATACTCAGATTTTATTTGAATGCTGCATATATAATTCAGCTATCCAAAAACACATGTTCTTGTAATATACCGTGCATGATGCAAGAGAAAAAGGCAGAAAAAAAAGGATACACAGCAGTAGTAATAAATAACAAGAAAAGACAGCACACGATGAGAAAAGCAGCAATCGGACGTATTTCGACTCATATGCAATGAAAAATGTGATGCATGGTTGAAAAAGTGGAAACGCAGGTGAGGAAAATGAAACATACAAAAATGGCATTTCTGACAGACATGTATAAAACGGAAGTGATATTTTTAAACACAGTGAAGAGCGTTGTTGGAAATCACTGTATTAAGATTATTACTATCACATGATTAAATGCTAAATTATATTTTAATGTCTTTCCTTCTGCGATGGTATCAGACAATGTGCAGGTGCGAAGGTTTTTTAACTGCATGGTTTTAGTGCAAAAGCCACATGAATACTCTCATCTCAATAACTGATCAGTGACATTCGAAACCAAAACCCCAGTCTTTTCATCTATCACAGTTAATATCTCCCAAAATACGAAATAGTGTAATTTTATGTCACCTTTACTTTTCGAAACAGAATAAAAGTTAAAATGTACTATCATAGTCTGGTACGTAAATATTCATCATTCATTATTTTTACAATGTTTGCACAATAAATAACACTCAAGATGAGAACAATAGTCTTAATAATCTAAATAATACAAAGATTTCTCATCTAAAAAATTCAGAAACGCAATATTGTAATTTGTTTAAGAATCATGATTATTTTTTAATTCATTAATTTGTAAGGTTTTTGATTCATTAATTTGTTGCTTTGTTTAATGTCTAGAATCTCCCCCCCCCCCAATCCTTTACAATGACGACTTTTATAAGTTTTTTCGAGAGTGCTGAAAACGAATATATACTTCAAAAAATGGTGCAGAGAAATAGTTTTCTTGATATGGAAAATTTACATTTTCATAAAGTGAAAGATCAGATTTAAATATTAATTAAACGTAAAATTAGCACCCATTTTATGGCCACCTAGGGAAGGCTCATTTTTGCCTTTGTTTTTTGGGTGAAAGAGATTTTTTATTTCATTTTCTGATTTCCTCTTTCAATAAAGACACTAGGATATTTAAAAACAAAAATAGTATAATCTGTATATGTGTCATTCCTTATGTAATCAGTAGTAACCATTTTTGTATGTGCAAGTGCACACATATGCTATAAACAAGTAGCTTTCCAAATATTAAGTAATGTAATTCCTTATGTTATCGTGGTGGCCAATTCTGTATGTGCAAGGGCATATTTAATTGGCTACCACTGATAACAAACAATTACATTTTTTAATATCCAGATACTTGTTTGCAACAAATTTAAATGCGATATTCATTTTCAGCATACCTAAAAAGCTATCGAAGTTATAATGTTAAAGATGACAGTTAAGATGGAAAGTAAATAAAAATAAACTAAAACGGCTTTCAGGCAGGCCAACAAAACAAATAAAATAATTAGTTCCATGTGGCCAGAAAATGGGTGCATATTTTATATTAAATTTATATAGAAAATGTGAGAAAAATAAGTTAAACTCACCTGACTTGAGGAGGTTGATGATCGGACTAAACACTGGTGACGTGTGACTTATATCTACTGCTGCTGCTGCTTCTGATGGAAGTGTTTGCATATGAATGACTGTTACTAACTATTTAAATGATTGCTTCCATTGCGACAGGGTGTGCTTAGATGACGGAAATTTTCAGTGGACGTTATTTATTACCGATAATAAGAGTACAGATGCACAGGTTGGTCTCAAAGCCTCGTGTTTCTTGACTCCTGATCAGAGCTGGGGATCACAATCTTGAAAAATTTTGCAACCTTTTCCCCAGCCTAACTCTGATCTGCCTACTTTCTATTGATGTCAGAGAAGTTTTGACAAAAATTGATTCCCACTTTTTGAAAAAGTAATTTCTTCATATCATGAAAAATAATTCTCTGTGCCACTTTTGAAGTATATATTCGTTTTTACCCCAAAAAAATATAAAATGATCCGCTGAAAAAATGAAAAAACAAAAAACATTTTTTTTTACTTTAAACTTGTGAAAAAGATATAAAATTTATTAAATTATTGTTATTATTTTTTTGTAAAAAGTTGTTTTAATGTTTAATACAATATTGAAAACAAAAAACAATCAACGGCGAAAAATTTGTTGACAATAAATCAACATTTCATTAGGATTATTGGCTTAGTAAATGTAGTTATCTCCCTTACATTTTTAACGTATTCTGCAAATACGCAAAAATCGATACTAAATTCATGTAGTAATACTTACATTTTTGTTTTATAATCTGCTTTCGATTAACTTTATCTGCTTTTATAAAGTAAACGATTTTTCAAATGTGATTGACTTTACAAGCTCAACTTAACATTCAAGGTGACGAACGGAAGACCAAGTTCGCAGAAAAGAAAATTGAAGAGGAAAAAAAAATCATTTCGAAATAGAGCCGATCTATTTAGTGAATATCACGGATAAAATTAGTATTATTTTATTTAACATTTTAATATTTACATATTCTACAATTTGATGCATGTGCAATTTAATGGCGGAAACTGATAGGGTAACATAGCCGTCATATTTTTATGCATTTCCGATTATTTTTTTATTTGATTTGAAAGATTAAAGTCTAAAGTTAATCTCTGTATTAGAAAAAAATACACGTGAAAAAAGTTTATAATGAAAACTGTTTTCATGACGGCTTCAAAGATAATTAGTTTATTATCCTCAAAGCGAGAGTTTAGTAACAGATCTAGCTTTGCACAATAAAAACAAGAGACAACACGTCACAGATAAGTCTTACGGAAGCCCCAAAATGTAAGAAAGTCTACGGAAGCCCAAAAAGTTTATTGTATTTTATACCTAGCGGGGGAGGGGGAGGCCCCTGGATTTGCCCAATCGTTAAATATGCTTAAATATAATATTTTAAATTTGTCCAGATTTTGTATATATGATTATAGAGTCGTGATGTCAAAAATAATAAAAAAATGTATTTGGGTGTCATCAGCTAGAATCGAAACCAAAATCAAAACTGTAACATTCAAAGCTGGTGACGTTACCACTGTACAAACGTGACACACATATGAACTGATTAAAAATAAACCAAGATGAATGTACAAAATGTATAACGATTTTTTTTTAATTTTGACCCTATAGAACTCGTGGAAATAGTGCCAATTTCTAAAAACTGACCGTGGAGTCACTGACTTCTTCAATGTTTAAGACCGATGTTGCAGGTACATGAATCTTTTGACGTCGAAAGTAGGACCGTTAAAAGTAACTGTTTTCTTGTGCCGAGTGTTCATTATGCAGGCTTAGTTAAATGAGGATCTCGTGAGAATAACATGAAGTTTAAGATTACTGATTTTGATGAACAGAGTGTCACTCGTGGCTTGAAATAAATGTGAATATTTTCCGAGAGAAAAACGGTCATTCAATCATGTAAACAAATTTTTGTGATAATTTTTATCATTAAAACCACATTAAATATTTTTAATATATTTTTTGGTGAAAATATTGAATGAATACTGCTACTGCTTATCGTAATGTTCCTGAAATATTAAAAGTATTTTTAACTGTTAACATCTACAATGTTTTATTTATATATATATATATATATATATATATATATATATATTTATATATATATATATATATATTTATATATATATATATATATATTTATATATATATATATATATTTATATATATATATATATTTATATATATATATATATATATATATTTATATTTATATATATATTTATATATATATATATTTATATTTATATATATTTATATATATATATATATATATATATATATATTTATATATATATATTTATATATATTTATATTTATATATATTTATATATATATATATATATATTTATATATATATTTATATATATATATTTATATATATATATATATATATATTTATATATATATATATATATATATTTATATATATATATATTTATATATATATATTTATATATATATATATATATTTATATATATATATATTTATATATATATATATATATTTATATATATATATATATATATTTATATATATATATATATATATTTATATATATATTTATATATATATATATTTATATATATATATATATATTTATATATATATATATATATATTTATATATATATATATTTATATATATATATATTTATATATATATATATATATATATATATATATATATATATATATATATATATATATATATATATATATAAACCCAGAAATTCATGCGTTATTTTTAATTTAAAAAGACAATAATTTGCGATTTTAGTCATCATATCGGTGTCACTGGACACATGTATCCATAAAAAAACTGAATTTTTAAAGGAAAAGAAATAATAAAATCCATTCAATAATTGATATTTTAAAAGTTTATTATCCATTTTCATATTCAAAAATAAAAAATTAACCACGATAAAAAAATAAAATACAAATAACGATTTACGAAACGACGTTTTTGTTTTTAGTAAGTTCGAATTGTTTATATTTTTACCATTTTACTTAACACACGCATATTGAGAGTAGATACGGTAAAAATGAAAGAAATTAAAAAAAATAAACAATAAAAATATTGTTGAGAACACAAAGAGAAAAGATAAGAATCGAGAAGTTATAAAGGGCTGAATGAGGAGTTGTATGCGCAAGGAAATGAACAACACAGCTAGAAGTAAGGAGGTCGGACAGTCGGACACGTACGTAAAGAAAATAAACAAAGTTCGTAGTTAAGACGAAATAATATTAATAAAATAACGTTAAAAGTATTAAAATGTGTCTTTAAGAAAGAAATATAAAATGTTTCTTACCGGAGATGGCTTAAAACGGCGAAGGACAACAGAAGATAAAATACAGCGACATGTGGGCTGGCTGGGGCTGGGCTAGAATTATAACTATAATTATGGAACAAAACACCGGTCAACCTGCCGGTGTCGAGTCAGGGGGAAACTCTATATAAAAACGTCCGGCCAAGGGAGATAATTGTTGAAGAGACTAACCTAAGGGACATAATACATGCAAAATAGACAACTATTTAAAAAAAGAAAATAACTTTTATAATTATTGTAATTTATTTATATTTAAAAAAGCATGTTTTCTTTTAATAGAAAATACGGTTTAAGAGTTAATCTTGGAACTTAACTCGACTGTTTTATAAGTAAACTACTTTTAATTTAATCGATTTAGAACTTTATTTTCACTTAAAAAATATTCGTATATTTCTGATTATTAGTCCTCGCGCAAAGGAGCAGGACACAAAATGTTTTAAATAATAATAATAATAATAATAATAATAATAATAATAATAATAATAACAAAGACTTTCGCTAGTGTCAGAAATTTTGTGAAAATAGCGAATAATTCCACCCCATCTTTCCAAGCTTATAACTCCTCGAAAAATGCAATTCAAGCCCTAATTTTTTTTCAATTAAAGGAGCAAGGACCAAGATTTCATTTTAAAAAAAAAACAAAAAAAAACATGTTTTTTTTTTTTTTAAAGGTTTTAAACTTCGGACTTTACAGGTAAAATTCTACGAGAACAATATGTTCTTTTTGTTTTAAATTTGAATATATTATGTATTGACCTTTTCTCTTCAATTTGTGAGTAAATAATTATGTACTTATGCGGGTCTAAATTAATAATTATTAGACATTTACAAAATGGGAGGCGTGAATTATTCGACCCCCTGTCTTTTCAAGCTTATAACTCCTCGAAAAATGTAATTCAAGCCCTAATTTTTTTTCAATTAAAGGAGCAAGGACCACGGTTCCATTAAAAACAAAAAAAGAAAAAAGAAAAAACAAATAACGTGGTTTAAAAAAAAGGTTTTAAACTTCAAACTTTACAGGTAAAATTCTAAAAGAACACGATGTCTTTTTTTTTTAAATTTGAATATATTATGTATTGACCTTTTCTCTTCAATTTGTGAGTAAATTAATTATTTACTTTCCAGGTACTAAATTAAGTATTTACTTTTTAATAGACACTTAAAAATTGGGATGGGGGGGTCGTGAATTAAAAAAAAAACGTTTGTCTAAAATATTATATTCAATTTATTGGAAAGAACATAAAATTTCACACTGACCCTGAAAATATCGTAAAAATAGAATCAATAGAAAAATTTTGATAGATTTTTAAAGTTTAAAGATTGAAAAATATTGAGTTCGGAAAATTCATTACTGTTTAAAAAAATATATATTTCTATTACTTTTAAAATAACTGTAATAGTTTATTTTGGAAGTATAATCCATAAAGAAAATAAATAACCCACTTTTAACAGAGAAATTCCGAGATTTTTATATTGTATTCGCAGGTTCGTGTTAGGGGTGTCAAAAATTCCTACAAAAATTCTGATACTGCTAGATACAGTCCTTTTGAAATTTTCATCTCTGTTTTTCTCGTTATGTGCTGAATATTTGTTAATTAAACCTATATGAAATATGTTCCTTATTAAATTGTAAAGATTTTCTATTCTGAAAGAAGTTTAGAAAAATTTAATCTAAAAAAGTTATTTTAAAGTTTTTGTTTAAAAAAAATTCAGATTTTCTCATTATTCAGACTTGTATTACAAAGAGGGAGTTGCATAAATGAGTTGTGGTGTGAGGAGAAATACAAACTGAAACAGAGAGAATATTCAGTCCTCTAATAATACAAAGAGGGGGTTGCAAAATGAGTTCTGGTGTGAGGAGAAATACAAACTGATATAGAAAGGAGGAGAGTTTCAAAATATAATCTTAAAAAGATAAGATACAAGTTAGAAAAGCATTTCATCTAAGCATCGCAGTAAACGTAACTTAGACAGCATATTAATGCAAATAAATATTAAACAAAACATTGCAACAATTCAACACCAACTTGGTTACATTCACAATTTTTTAGCTTTAAATTGATATAACACATGCATATGTTGGGGACAAGATGGTCTGCTGTGGTGAATGTATTTAATGGTAGAGGAATTGAAAAGACAAAAGCTCGCATAATGAGGATGAAAACATCCGTTATATATCAGCAAAAGAAATGCAATTTATTTACATAAATATACATGAAGAAGCGATAGAATGAGTAATGAGGAACGTGGTGGTGGCCCATGGCCCCACCGGAATGGTGTTTGTCACATTTTGACTGCTTGAAGGTCCAGGTTGAACGACGACAATCGACATAGGCTAGGAGTTTTCAACTCCCACACATACATACACCAAACAGACGATTCCCTACAACGCATTAAAACACAATAATCAAACACAATTAAAATAGCAAAATATAAGCTAATTATCAATTTGCCCTTTGTCTTCAACTACGTCTGCAACACCACCATAAAAACAGTAGCCGTCTCGTGACAAAAGGTTAGTCGCCCAGAGTCACAGCAGATCTACAGCATGGGATAATTATCGGCTACGGCAGATCCCTTCCCGATGTTAAATCCACTCTTGCGCACATCATCCTTACGAACTTTGAACACTTTGTTTATTTTACTTTCTCATTAAGTTTAATTTTTATAAATAAGCGATTGAGAAATCAATCATTTAAAATTTAAATACATATCGTTTGTCTGGTTCCTTCTCGCCACCATACGCTTATTCGTAATATAGTAAATAGAATTAAATAATTTTGTAAAATGGCAGTTTTCATCTTGCTTTAGATAATGTTGTATGGTCTTTACTTCCGTAAATTGCATGATTGTTTTGGAGACTGTATGTCTTTGTGTGTTATCGTCTTCGTTGCTCTCAGATTGAAGGGAGTGCCATTTCATAAATCCATTACCCCAGGCATTATTTACTTATTTTGGATCACAAATTTTATTGCATGAAGTATGGAGAGAAAATTAAGAAAGCTGTTTGCAGCTGATAATTAATTTGACATTTTTCAGAGCTTAATTTTAGAAACCTTAATTCTGAATATGAATTGACCTTGTGTTTAACTGATGCCGTAGAATGCATATAAACAAATCAGACATTTGTGGTAGTATTTCAGTGTGTGTTCTGTCCTTTTTGAAATCTAGAAGGTTTTAACTATATTTTAGTTATAAACGATTAATCACATTCCACCACAAAATTATTACCAATGAGTTTGTTATGGAGATTAAATTTTATTTGGTGTTGTGATCAGCGTGCTATATTCGTGGATTGAAGAAGAAACTTATCATACTACCTACGTATACTTTGTGGTGGTGATTAATTCCTATCCTCATTTCCAAAACAAGATAGTTCTCGCAAGAACGTGTTAACTCAAAATATTCGACAATTGTTTTAAACTACAAAAATTAAACTCTAATTGTTATATATTGGAACCATACCCCCATAATAATTTTGGTTAATTCGCATACATTTTAGCAAGGGATAGAGTCGTACATGTAGGATAACCTGTCAACACACAAAATATGCTGTAGGGATTTAAATGCATAAGAAAGGTAATTGTCACATGAAATTGCAAAGATGTATCTTATGTGTTTGAGTATAGAAGAGAGTTTAATTAGATTTAGTTACATAAGGGTCAGGTGTCAACAATCACGATAATATGACGGCAAGTTAGGCACAATGATCAAATCGACCATAAAACAAAAATCTTGATCGCTTGAAGGTGAAAATGCAAGTGAGAAAAAACATCCATTTATGTAAAGACCATTTAAAAATTTTGTTGAACATGTTGCATTAATGTTACATTAAGTTAAATTAACCAAGCCTATATAACTTGTACGTTGGGTAAGACAATCAGATTTCTGCACATTTCTCAAGCTTGTTTGGCCGAATAATCCAAAATCTGTGCCAAAAAAACAACCCTCTCTCAAATCAACACACATACACAGTGCCATGCACTCACATATATATATATTACTTACAAGTGCATATTATTCACACTATGAACATATGTACTCACACATTTCTAAGCTTTGTGATTACTTTACTTGAATAAAGAACAAATATTCACTAATGTTTAATTTGTTTCCTTTATAATAAATATGTACGTCACAATATATTCTTCCTAAACCAATGTAGCAATAATCAATGAAAAAACACAATTTTTTAACTTTAGTTAAAATAATGAAATTATGTATTCTAACGTTTTGTTCATTTTATTTCATGTTTTCGCTACTTATAAAAAAGAGTTTAAGAAATGATTTAACACTAAATGTTATGTCGCTGGTGACTTGGGTGGGCACGTTTAAATGATTTAGTCATTAGAGAAGTTGCAAGTAAGTAAGTAGAAGTACATCCTATACAAAGTATTTTAATTCAATAACAATCGATCAATAATTCTAAGTAGAAAGATTCTTTCACATAAATATAAAACAATCTGCGCTGAGGCTGTATATGGCTCATCAGTTTATAAGTGTTAAATTTTTCTCGATATCCTGATGCTGGAAAAGTTAATGATAATGCCACAGTCTAATTTTTAATGTAAGTAGAACAGCAAAAGTTGCAACAGTTATTAGTTTGTTTTTTTTTGGATAAGAACACCGTAGTGTTACACATTTTTGCATCGTGCAATGAATCTCTTGAGACATCTTTGTAGAAGATGCAAACATTTAGAAATGAAGCTGCATAATTTGGAAAACGCTTTCCTTTCCAAATACATTTTCTGGTATCAAGATACGAAAATCGGATGGTGCAAGGTGATGCAGAGAAAGTGCATGGCAGAGGATTTCATATCCGTCTGCGCTTCTGATTTCGAACAATGTGTGTTGTGCTGTAACGTGATCGATCTGAGGGAGCGAATTTCCCCGCATTGGTGAGCCGGGTATGCTAAGATAGCTTTAATAGCTCCCGATCAACAGAAGATATCCCGCAGATTTTAAATACAGGATATAAATATATATTTATTTCATTGTCAAAATAGATATATTTGGTTAAAGTTTGGAAGTCAGAGATATATATTTTGTTATTCAGGATTGACGACAGGAAACACTGAACCATAAGATTGACATTGACGAACTTAGGTTCTGAATGACAGCTAGCGACCTATGAGTGTCATAAGAATTAGATGTTGACTTTGAATCTCAGATTGCAAGCTAGCGATATGGCTGAATTGCACACCCGCAGTCTGGGTTTTTGTGTATGTGCATGGCATGATTTGATATGCTTAGGAAGTCATCTCCCCCACACCTGACCTTACTATTTAATGATAGTGCCGTGCGAAATTAGTCAGTTTCAAGAGAGTTTCCAGCCAGAGTTTGTGCGTGAAACTCACAATACAGCTCCGAGACGATACCCCTCCTCCAACCTGTCTGACGCTATCTCCGAAGAGAAGAGCGATTTGAGACTTTAAAAAACTTACTAAGAACTTCACGTGTACATATATGTAAAAATTCTGTAAACTTTGTGAAATAAACCTTTCATAGAATAGAACTCAAGCGTCTGTTGTCCATCTTGCCTGCATGAGTTTTGTTATTCGTTTTCAGAATACCAGATTCAATGTGACGGCCTCCAGAAGTACGAAGACGACAAGAGCCAAGTTTTTGACAATCAGGGGTCCTCACGTAACTTCATAAGAGGTGGTGTTACAGTGCATTGGTACGATATTTTGCAGGGGGATATTTGCTGATCTGGTCCAACCTCTTGATTTTTATAGTTTATATATATTCTCTGAAAACTGAAGCATAATATGCTCCTGTAAATGTGGATACCAGTTTTACACACCTAGAGTGAATATTGTTTCGATACAGTATGGTAATTGACGCGTTTTTGCTTCTGGAAAATTGTGAGCAACCTAGAAATCCATCAGAAAATTTCCACAAACCATGCACTAATCGTGAACTTTTAGACGATTTGGCAAATAGTCAAGCATAGATCTTCAAAAAAGGAAGCCTCACAAGAATAATATGATGTGACATTGTTTCTTGTAATTTCATCAAATCTCTCCTGTGGTGTGCATGATTTTAAATAAGAGAGCTGATCACTGCATGACACTTAACTCCATTTCACACTTAATTAAAATTCAAACACTTGTAAATCAAGAACAACAATTAATTCAGAGTTGTATTTTGCCACGTGACCCATTGAGATATAAATCATTGTATGTAACATTTCTACTAGATCAGACGAACGGAAATGTGTCAAGGTCATGATGTATTGAACGTTTCTTGTATTACAAAATCATACACAATGAACATATATATAGAAAACAACAATGATAAAAGGCTAAACCTTAAGTAGATATTTAGACATAAATACTTGATATGAAATAACGTTTTATTGATATGTATTAATTTTTTCAAAATTTGAAAAAAATGTTAAAGCATGAACTCGACATAAAGGTTATTCTTTTAAAAGTTTTAGAATAAAAATGAATTGTTTGTTCGCATATTTGTCTAAAGTTGATTTCATATAAAGAGAAGAGCTACATAACAAAAAATATTTTCAGTTTTATTTAAAAAACGTTACTTCGGCATGAAAGTTGTATTTTTTTTTCATTTTAAAGATTTACATAAGAAGAAAAAATGTTTATTTAAAGAAAATTATGAACTAAATCAAGTGATAATATTATTTTCTCTCGTCATAGAAAAGCCACATACATGACAAATATATACCTTTTAGTTTTTCTTATTTTACTTTGTAGGGAAAATCAAAACTTAGCTAGTATGTAATCTTTTTTTTATGTTATGTTATTTTATGTTAATTTCTATATATTTATAAAGCCCATATCTAGTTAAAAAGTTGCTTAGATTTACATGAGATTCAAACTCGGATTTTGACACCGTAAAATCTACTGCCTTAGTAATGTGCACTCTGCCTATCTTTTTTTTATTAACCAATCACATGTCTCTATTTGCATATGAATAGAAAAACTCCAAAAAGTACCATAAATTTTTAATATGAAATAGGTGCCTGCGTGTCTGTGTTTATGCTAATAGAGTTTCAAAAGGTCGGTTATGTAACAAAACATAGAAAGAAAGACTAATGACAGCGATGTAAAATGTCACCATTTCTATGCTAAAGAAATAAAAAAAGACTTGTACAGAATAGAGGACGAGTTAAAAGTAAATGTGCTACGTATGTGGGCATGTACAAGTAAACTTGAAACATGTTGAGTTTTGGAGTTAATAGTTTTGACAGAATATCGAGTTGTGGAGTTGGAAGTTTGGATAACAGAATGTTGAGTCTTGGACTTCATAGATTTTTCAACAGAATGTCGAGTTGTGGAATTGGAAGCTTTGACAACAGAATGTCGAGTTGTGGATTCAATAGTTTTGACAACAGAATGTCGAGTTGTGGATTCAATAGTTTTGACAACAGAATGTCGAGTTGTGGATTCAATAGTTTTGACAACAGAATGTCGAGTTGTGGAGTTAATAGGTTTGACAAGTATCGTGGATTTCGACGTTTTGAAAACAAATGAAAAGTTTAGGAGTTGTAAGTTTGGATAACAAAATGTTGAATTTTGGAATTGGAAGTTTTAAAAATGTCGAATTAATCTGATAAGTCAAAGTTCTCTAAAATCAAAGGGATCCTTACCTGGGGGTCACACTTTAACTCTATAATAGATACATAGATATTTGTATGTTCTATTAAAGCTATTAAAACTCTTTTGTTTTCAGAATATTTTTGCATATGACACAAATGTTCATTATATGCCATTCTCTCTTGCATTTGGTTCACCAGGTATATTTGCGAGTAGTTTTTAAAATTCTTTTCTCTGATTTAAGTTCCTCTTATAATTCCTTGATTACAGTTTCTTTTCTATGTCATACATAAAAACCCTGGTATTTCGTTATATTTTTTCTTACTGTCTTTAACCAGATGAATATTTCTTCTTCTTGTCTCATTTTATTATGTCAGCTTTAATAGCTCTGTCGATGTTGTATTATATGTCCAACTGTTGTTCCCAGGACGTGTTGCAGCATTCAATATTTAACATTTTATAGATGATGTGGACAGAGTTACACAATCCATTGTATTTCATTGAATAGTAGCCAACCTCTAGCAAACTTATCTGTTGCACAAACTATACTTGTCATGCTGAGATCCTTTATCTTATTAGAAGCATTGTACACAAAACTTTGATCGCGAACAGTCATTATAATTCTGTCATGATAATAGTGGCAATATCCTCTTTTAAGACAGACTATAAAGCCTTCCTTATTTATAAAGTCCTGGGTGAATAAATCCAGAAAATATTTTCATGCTATCGTTTGGTTCATTTGTCCAATTTTCTGTAATGAAAGTTCTGGACTATTTTTAAAAACTCGTTTTAGTGATTTCCGTAGCAGACTTGTTTTCTGATTATGTCATATTTGTAAGATGGTCTTGTGCAAAATAGTTGGCTGACTATGTGATAGAAGTTGTCCTACTGACTCTTGCTTCATGATGCTGATATACAATTTTGAGATATGGAATTTGGAAGATTATCAGATATTGTTTCCCATATGTGTTAGAATATGACACAATAAATCTGACTTCTGTCCAAACGAACCACAAACTTCACAAGAATGTTGTGTACCTCTTTTGTTTTGATTTTCTTATAACCTTGTTTTTCCTGTGGATGGGGCATTCTACCGGATGCCAAAATTCTCCCATTAGTTTAGTTATTACAAGACAAAGATCTTTTAAAGATTCTAACCATTCCTTTAAGTGCTATTGTTTGTATTTCTTTTGCACTTGGTTCACCATGTATATTAGGCAGATAGTTTTGTAAATTCTTTTTGCTGGTTGCTCCAATAATGACAGTTTCTTTTCATGTCCTACATAAGTCTTTGGTATTTTGTTATTTTCTCCCTCTCTGCTCTATTACGCCCAGCATAATAATAATAATAATAATAATAATAATAATAATAATAGGGTTGCCACATTCTCCTTGTTGTCTCATATCACTTTTCGTATTGTATATTTACTTAAAAAATTAGATTTCCGTGCAAAGGAAGAAAATATTTCACATCAATGTGGCTTGTCTCCCATATGTGTTTTCATGTGACGCAACAAATTTGATTTACGTGCAAATGAGGAACCACATATTTCACAAGAATGTGGTTTTTCTCCTGTATGTGTTTTCATATGACTCAACAAAGTTAGCTTCAATGCAAAAGAAGAACCACATACGTCACAAGAATGTGGTTTCTCTCCCGTATGTGTTTTTATATGATTCAGCAAAGTCAACTTCAATGCAAAAGAAGAACCACATACTTCACAAGAATGTGGTTTCTCTCCTGTATGTGTTTTTATATGATTCAACAAATGTGACTTTTGTGTAAAGGAAGACCCACATATTTCACATGAATGTGGCTTGTCTCCCATATGTATTTTCATATGATTCAACAAATGTGGCTTCTGTGCAAAAGAGGAGCCACATACTTTACAAAAATATGGTTTCTCTCCTGTATGTGTTCTAATATGAGTCAACAAATTTGATTTGTGTGCAAACGAGGAACCACAGATGTCACAAGAATGTGGTTTTTCTCCCGTATGTGTTTTCATATGACTCAACAAAGATGACTTCAATGCAAAAGAAGAACGACATACTTCACATGAATGTGGTTTGGCTCCTGTATGTGTTTTCATATGAGTCAGGAAATTTGACTTCCATGCAAAAGAAGAACCACATACTTCACAAGAATATGGTTTCTCTCCCGTATGTGTTTTCATATGACTCAACAAAGTTGACTTCTGTGCAAAAGCAGAATCACATATTTCACATGAATATGGTTTTTCTCCCGTGTGTGTTTTCATATGATTCACAAAATGTGACTTCCGTGCAAAAGATGAACCACATACTTCACATGAATATTGTTTCTCTCCCGTATGTGTTTTAATATGGCTCAATAAATGTGACTTCGATGCAAAAAAAAGAACACCACATACGTCACAAGAATGTGGTTTGTCTCCTGTATGTGTCTTCATATGAGTCAACAAATTTGACTTCTGTGCAAAAGAAGAACCACATATTTCACATGAATGTGGTTTGTCTCCCGTATGTGTTTTAATATGAGTCAATAAATGTGACTTCTGTGCAAAAGAGGAACCACATACTTCACAAATATGTGGTTTTTCTCCCGTGTGTGTTTTTATATGACTCAACAAATATGACTTCCGTGCAAAAGACGAACCACATACTTGACAAGAATGAGGTTTATCTCCCATGTTTGCTCACATCTAATTCCACAAGAATTTGTGTGCAATAATAATAATAATAATAATAATAAAAAGAAGAAGAAGAAGAAGAAGAAGAAGAATAGATAGAATTCTCACTTTAGAAAATTCATATAAAAATTATATTATTATAAACTTAATTCAATCGCCCAGGACGTAAGCTCCTTCTTCTTCATTAATATATTTCTTTTCATTGTTGCAAATTCTGAAAATATAAAATACATTAGAAAAAATACAGTTTATTTAGTAAAATTGAATTTATTAGGTAATTTTTAAAACACAATTTTCTAATTTTTGAAATTCAAAATAAAATAAATATAATTTTAATCAATACTTTATTTAATTTTAATACTTGTTTGTTAACAAATTTTTTTTCTATTTTCAAATATTTAATCAAAAATCTTTACATTTTAGAGATTGAGATTAATTATTCATATTATTTGGATTCTTCATAAAAATGTTTCTGTCTTTGGTGTTATTTTCACGACGTTTCTCCAATCTTATTCAGATATATTTTGTGGAAAATTTTCTCTTGAACTCAGAAATTTTTACATGATTCTGAATTGAAGCTTTTATTTAATACATGAGATTTACATACATTGTTAGAATGACTGGATAAAAAATTTTAATTTAAAATTCTATTTCAAATCACACCGAGAATTTACTTACAACTGATTTTTATCTAATACTTTAACGATGACAATCTCGGTATGAATTTAAATAATTATTCTGTTATCAGTATTCATTACTATATATATATATATATATATATATATATATATATATATATACATATATATATACATATATATACACACGCATATATATACTTATATATGCATATGTATACATATATATACATATATATATACATATATATACATATATATAGACACTTTTACTACTGATTACTACATGTAGCAGTGAGTTATATATGTGTTTTCTATCAAGATACTTGATAAGACTACTTCTTTGCATGATTTTCTGGGATTTAGTAGGTTTGTTTAAGTATAGGTATAATTTTGAAGAGTTTGCTATTTTGGCAACTGGATTTATTTAGTACAGTATTGTGCGTTATTTTTTATTGTGTTATACATTAGTTTTCTAGTCCCAAAACTGATTTCATTAATGTTGTTTTTGAACCTAACATTAAAAAAACGAACAAATTTATCCCCCCCTGCTGCCAAACCCTTCGCACCTCATAGTAATTATAAAAATTACACACTAGTTTAATTTTTTTGAACGACGTCACAAATCTAATGGGTTTTTTATTTTTTAAATCTGATGAAATCCAGTAAAATCTAAGTTAGGATTGTTTTCTAAGAGTAGATATTTGAAGATGGGGCTTTCTAAGAGATAAGTTGTCAATTTTGTGATTGTGATTTTTATTGGATGCAAATGTTAATTTGATTTCACTTGTAAATTTTTATTTTTGATTGTGTTTTAAATGTACATAAGCTTTCTGGCATGTATCACTTACAATAAGGTGCGCATATATGTGAATATATATATATATATATATATATATATATATATATATATATATATATATATATGTTGCGGGGCTAACGTGTGTCGATGTTAATCCCGCAAATTCAAAATAATAATAATAATAATAATAATAATAATATATATACATATGCATGTGTGTATATATATGTGTATGTATATATATATAGAATATATATATATATATATATATATATATATATTCTATATACTAAAGTTATCTCTTATCCATCTGATCCTTTTTTTAAATTAGACATATGGGGGATTCATTGATATTTTAACCCCTAAAAAAGGCTTTTGGGAGTTACGTCGTAATTTTAAATATATTCGTAGGGAAGGTGGCCTCCTCAGACATTGACAACCTTCCTCGAGCTTGTGCTCACTCGATTTTCTTGGGTTAGTCTTGTTTGAGAGGTTGATGGTACCTGATTGACAGTTTGTCTCGTTGCTGTTTCCGACTGACAGTACAGGAGCCCTAGCACTTTGGTAGCTCTTAAAGTGACTACTCTCTCAGCAGTTGTATAATATCAAAATAGATGTAGTGCCATGTTGCGTATGGAAAGGAACCCTGCTACTATCTCTGGTGGGCTTTCACAAGGCCACAACTTTCTAGACTGGACTCGGCTAATGTACCATTGCTCAACCATTGTGTGTCAATACTTGGCGTCAAAATCGGCCCACTTTGCTCAACACTGTTCCCCTAACATTACAGTAAACAAAAACGTAATTAAATAACAACCCAAACAAATATCATGATAAGAAAACCAATTCGTTTCCACCCTTGAGGCTTAGTGTCAGAAATATCAATGGCTTAGAGGTAATCTAGATGATGTAAAGTCTTAGCTTTTAGTAAACTCCCTGAATATCTTAGCAGTAAGTGAAACAAACTTACACTCTTCAATCCCCTCTTACTACTTTAACATGTCAGGATACCTCCCATTTTGCCATAAACACTCGGATAGATATATGCACAGGCTGGGAGTCTATATCACCAGCACCCCTACTTTACCTAGAAAGAGGAATCTTGAATCGGATGACCAGGCTTTTTTGTGCTTTCGACTAACATTTCATCACTGTGTTAGTTACTTATATTTTCTCTACCGTCCTCCTTCAAGTCAGGATTGTACCTTAATCGATCATATCTCTGATAGTATAGATGCAGCATATTTTCTCTACCGTTCTCTCTTAAGTTAGGATTGTACATTTAGATAGTCACACCCAAGTATATGTATTTGATGACTTTAATCTCAACCATAAAAATTGGCCTGGTTTCTCAGGTTACACAGACGCAGTTGGACACTCTACTTATAGCTTCTCTATAGCCCATTCTCTCACACAGTAGTGTTCCCAACTCGCCTACCAGATCGTGAACCTCAGCAGGCTTCACATCTAGACATATTTCTCACCAAAATACCTGAGGATTGTGTGACTAATGCCCACAGTCTACCAGGAAACACAGACCACCCAGTGGTATCAGTTGATATCACATTTAAATCCTAACTTGAAAGTGAGGAACCATTGCTCAAAACAAAGGTACTACAGGACTAGGAAGCAATTAGAGAACACATCTGACACAACTGAATAGTGCAAAGAGGACATTGAAGCACATGTTCCCACACAGAAATATTATAGCAAACCCCACTCACCCCCATGGGTCACTGCAAATTGTGCAGCTGCCATTGCACAAAGACAGCATGCATTTCGATGGTTTGTACATCATAAGTCAAATACAAATAGGCAAAAATTCGTAAATGCTAGAAATCATTGTAAGAGACAAATAGCGACAGCCAAAAGGAAGCATGTTGAAATAATCAGGGAACACATTGAATTGCAAAAGATAGGAATTTGTGATTTCTGGAAAATCTATAATAGTGTAGTAAATAAAGGGCAACAAGTAATTCCCTACTGAACAACAACCAGAAAATTGCATGCACGGCAATGGAGAAAGCGGAACTGTTTGCCTGACACTTCACCTCCAACTCCACCTTAGACCCAACAAACAACTCCCTACCAAATTTCCATATTTGATTATGTAAAAGTCACCCATTCTCATGTCCGCAATAGCATAAAAAATTAGACACCTCAAAGGCGTGTGGGCTTGATTTAATCCCTGCATTACTAAGTAAGAAATGTTCTGCCGAGCTAGCCCTCATACTTTCCAAGCTCTACAATAAATCCCTTGCTGCATCTTGCTTGCCTAATAGCTGGAAGATAGCCTCTGTTGTACCAGTGTACAAGAATTTAAAAAAGAAAAAAGACAAATATGAAAAAAGAAAAAATGATATTCACGTATCATACTGAAGCGGTAAGTGACCTATATAATACATTCGACACTGATTTTAAATATTGTACAATGTTTGTTGTTGGTTATTTTGTGTTATAATTGTGTTTTGTTGATTTGGAAAAGAATATGTATATATTTTATACGGATTATGATTGTTGGACAGTTTCATTATTGTATTTGTTTTGTATTGTAATAATTGTTTTGTTGAATTGTGAAAAAAAGTGTAAATTGATGGGATGCTAGAGAGCATTGAGAAGACGGGGGGATAGAAACAATATACGTGAATATATTTTTTTTAAATAGAAAGGGGAGGGATGTCGTGTGTTGAATATGCCCACACACACAAAGCAACACATGACAGCTCGTATCGTCAGAGGTAGAAAGGTCAACTATTTGACAAATGCAGCTTTTGAACATGAGCACACTTGCAAAAAGCAGGTCACATATATAGCCAAGAGGAAAAGGCAAGTTGAAAAGTTTACACTCAGTCGACCATCAACATCGCACATGTGTGGTTCAATCCATACTGGCTAAGAATATCAATAGCATATCTCATAGAATATTGGCCCATTTAAACAGTGATCATATCACTTTGGGACTGACCACTATTTCAATTTTAAAGTTTTAAAAAAGTAGTCATGTATTTAAATTAGAATCGTCTTAATTTTTGTTAGTTTTCTATGATTGTATTTATATTGATATTGTATGATTGTAGGGGATTTTGCAGTTGAAATATTTCAGATATATCAGGAAATGCTCAGCTTTTTCATGCATATGAAAAATGATGTCCTTTTAGCGACCAATGAAAATAAGGTGCATAATATATCCAAGTAGAACTAACAAGCACGTCTCCTCCTTGTGACAATCACTAGGAGTTTATCCTATCTGCCCTCAACATTAGAAGAGGATGAAAAGTTTACTTGCTTACATCCTCCCAGATGATTATCATAGGTAACATTTGAAACGTATCCAAATTTCATAACAAACACATGACTAGGGATCTAAAAGATAGATACACAGGTTCTTTTACTCATAGTCGAAAGAAAAATAAAAGTTCATACCAATAACAAGTAGGAGATAACGGTTCATAAATTAATTTCCATGAACACAAGGCTACCTTTTCTCACAACTGGAAGGAAAATAAAAGTTCAGACCAATAGCAAAGGGGGGGGTAACAGTTGTAGTGATAAATAACAAGACAAATTAACAATAAGAAAAATTAATAACGAATAACACTTATTGAAGAACTAGAATAATCTTGTTTTTATTTAACTACTTTCAAAATACTTGGATTTAACAACTTTCCAATAGGGTCTTACCAGCTGAAGTAAATTATGAAAGAAATGAGAGATATAATACTCAGATTTTTTTTTAAATGCTGCATATATCATTCAGCTATCCAAAAACACCTGTTCTTGGATTATAACGTGCATGGTGCTCATGTGAGAAAATCAGCAACTGTAGGATAGCTAACTAGTGAAAATATAAGCAGCCGCTGTCTTTTCATATATGCAAAGAAAGCAAGTGTTTACATGCTGATGTCACGGGAAAGAGAATAGAAAAAAAGCAGTAAAAAGGACACGATGAGAAAAGACAGCAATCAGATGTGTTTTGCCTCATATGCAGTGAGAGGAAAAATGTGCTGCCTGGTTGAAAATGTTGAAACGCAGGTAAGGAAAATGACGCATACAAAAAGGGCATTTCTGACAGACATATACAACGCGTGAGTGATATTTTTAAATACAGTGAAGTGCGTTGTTGAAAATTACTGGAATAAATGCTTTTGTATCAACCTAGAAAAATGCTAAATCATATTTTAATGCCCTTCCATCTTACTTTGTCCCTGCGATGGTACCAGACAATGTGCAGGTCCGTTTTTTTAATACATGGTTCGAGTGCAGGAGCTACATTACATACTTTCACCTCTATAACTGATCAGTGAAATTCCAAATCAAAACCCTGGTCACTTTGCCAGTTGCTCTACTACTGAACCATAAACACTACTATTAACAGTGAGGGATTAATCACATTTTTATTTTATTTGTGGTAATTGAAAGTTATTTTTAACTGATCAGTGAGATGCGAAACCAAAGATTCATTCTTTATCTAAAAAATTCAGAACCGTAATATTGTAATTTGTTTAAAAATCATGATTATTTTTTTTAATTCAGTCAAAGTTATTAGTAAGGTTTGTTGTTTTGGTTAATGTCTAAAATCTTTCCAAACCCCTTGAAATCCTTTACAATGACGACATTTATAAGGTTTGGAGGGTGTTAAAAACGAATATATATTAAAAAAAAATGTCTCAGGGAAATAGTTTTCATGATATGAAAAATTTACACATTTAAATATAAATTAAACGGTAAATGAGCACCCACTTATGGCCACCTAGGAAGGGGGTCATTTTTTACCTTTGTTTTTTGGGCAAAAAGTGTTTTTTGTTTACTTTTCTAATTTCCTATTTCAATAAAGACACAAGGACATTGGAGAACAAAAATAAAGTATCATCTGTATACAGATACGTGTCATTCCTTATGTTATCAATGATGACCATTTTTGTATGTGCAAGTGCATACATATATTTACCACAGACAAGTAGTCTTCCACATATTAAGCAATGTAATTCCTTATCTATCGGTGAATATCACGGATAGCCAATTCTGTATGTGAAAGTACATACTTAATTCGCAACCACTGATAACAATTACATTAATATCCAGATACGTACTTGTTTGCAGTAAATTTAAATGCGATATTCGTTTTCAGTATACCTATCAAAGTTGTAATGTTAAAGATGATTGTTAAGGTAGAAAGTAAATAACAATTTACCAAAACGGCTTTCATGCAGGCCAACAAAAGAAATAAAAAAATATCATCATGTGCCCAGAAATTGGGTGATCATTTTACATTAAAGTTATATAGAAAACTGATCTCCACTTTTTGAAAAAGTAATTTCCTCCTATCATGAAAATTCTCTGCGCCATTATTGAAGTATATATTCGCTTTTTGCACACTCGAAAAACAATAAAATAATCCGCGGTAAAAAAAAAAAAATAAAAAACAACAATTTTTTTACTTTAAAATTGTGATAAGAAATTGTTTTTTAAGTTTATAAAATTATCATTTTTTCTTTGGTAAACCATAAAGAAGTTTGTTTTTACGTTTAAGTTAATATTGAAAAAAAAACAATCAACAGCGAAAAATGTTAACAATAAATCAACATTTTCATTAGGATTATTCACTTAGTAAATATAGTTATCTCCCTTACATTTTTAACATATTCTGCAAATGGGCAAAATCTGCATTCGATTAACTTTATCTGCTTTTATAAAGGAAACGATTTTTCAAATGTGATTGACTTTACAAGCTCAACTTAACATTCAAGATGACAAACGGAAGAGCAAGTTCGCAGAAAACAAAATTGACGAGGAAAAATAAAAATAAATCATTTCGACATAGAGCCGATCTATTTGGTGAATATCACGGATAAAATTGGTTTTATTTTATTCAATATTTTAATATTTATATGAGAGAGAATAGATTACAAGTTTCATCTTTATTAATTCTCTAATTCATTGCATGGTACGTGCAATTTAATGGGGGACACTGAAAGGTGAACGTAGTTTAGAATTCTGGCTTATCATATTTGTTATGTATTTCCAAAAAAGTCATAAAAACATATTTGGATGTCATCAGCTAGAATCGAAACCAAAAGTAAAAACTGTAACATTCAAAGTTGGTGACGTTACCACTGTACAAATATAGCATGCATATGAACTGATTAAAAATAAACTAAGATGAATGCACAAAATGTGTAACAATTAATAGAAGGTTTCCATCAAGACATCCTCACATACATAAAGTAAAAATATAGAAATAACTCTGGAAAATAACGACACTAGAAAAAGAACTCGAACTCATTGTATTAACATGAAATAACATTTATCTACGTGTTAGGAATATTAATTCAAATCGTTTCAAGGTAAATGCTTTTTTTAACGAGTGTTCATTATGCAGGCTTAGTTAAATGAGGATCCCGTGTGATAGCATGAAGTTTAAGATTACTGATTTTTATGAACAGAGTGTCACACGTGGCTTGAAATGAATGTGAATATTTTCTGAGAGAAAAACGATGTAAGCACAATTTTTATGGTCATTTTTTATCATTAAAATCATATTAAATACTTTTTAATTATATCATTTTTTGTGAAAATATTGAAAGAATACTGCTTATTTTAATGTTCCTGAAATATTAAAAATACTTATAATTGTTAACATCTACAATGTTTTACTTATATATATATATATATATATATATATATATATATATATATATATATATATATATATATATATATAAAGCAAACAGAAATCCATGCGTTATTTTTAATTTAAAAAGACAATAATTTGCTATTTTAGTCACAATATCGGCGTCACTGAACACATGTATCCATAAAAAATAAAATCCATTCAATAATTGCTATTTTAAAGTTTATTATCCATTTTCATATTAAGTTAAATAAAATTACAAAAAAAAAAAAACACGATAAAATATTTAGTTTAAAAAACAAATAACGATTTACTAAACGACGTTTTATTTACCGGAATTATTTATCACAATTCTGATACTGCTAGTCCTGAGCATTCAAATAAGGAAATAATAAAATCCATTCAATAATTGCTATTTTAAAGTTCATTATCCATTTTCATATTGACATGAAATGACAAAAAAAAAAAAAAATAAAAAAAAAAAAATAACGATTTACTAAACGACGTTTTATTTACCAGATATTTTTTCCGGCATTCACGGAAGTTATTATCTCCCCTTGCAAGTTCGATTTGTTTTTATTTTTTACCGTTTTAATTAACACACGCATATTGAGAGTAGATATGGTAAAAAAAAAAAAAAAATGAAAGAAACAAAACAAACAAAAACATTGTTGAGAACACAAAGAGAAAAGATAAGAATCGAAAAGTTATAAAAAGCTGAATGGGGAGTCGTGTGCGTAAGGAATTGAATAACACAGCTAGAAGTAAGGGGGTCGGACATGTGGGTAAAGAAAATAAACAAAGTTTGTAGTTAAGATGAAATAATATAAATATTTAAAAAAAAAAAACCGTTAAAAGTATATAAAAGTGTCTTTAAGAAGGAGATATATAATGTTTCTTACCGGAGATGACTTAAAACGGCGAAGGACAACAGAAGATAAAAGACAGAGACATGTGGGTCTAGAAAGACTGCCGACTACAATTACGGAATAGAACACTGGTCAACCTGCCGGTGTCGAGTCAGGGGAATCTCTATAAGAAAAATGTCCGGCCATGGGAGATAACTGTTGATTGACTAAACTAAAGGACAGATAACTATTTAAAAAAGGATACTTTTATCATTTTTGTAATTCATTTATATTTTTAAAAAAATGTGTTTGTTTTGTTTATTGAAAGACGGTGTAAGCGTTAATCTTTGAACTTATTTATCTCTACTGTTTTGTTAAGTAAACTACTTTTAATTTATTCGATTTCGAAATTTATTTCATTAAAAATATTCGTGTATTTATGTTATATATATATATATGTGTTATATATATATATATATATATATATATATATATATATATATATATATATACTGCTAAAGTTTATCCTAAGTACAACCATTGCCCCATATAACTAATTACTGTAACATCTACAAACAAAAAAACACCTCCTCAATCTTCCCCTACCCTATCCTATCTTTTACTGCATTATCCTCTCCCTCCTCCTCACAGACTAACTTATATCTCAATTTTAATTTTAATCTCATTTAACCCTATTCACCCACTGTCGTATGTCTGTTGTTCCATTTAGTTAAATTTACAAATTAGAATCCAAATTTCTACCCAGAAAACAAGTCAATCCTTCACTTCCACATTCACTAATACTATTAAGAAATGCCCACCCCATATATTCCACCGTTCTTTTATATATATATATATATATATATATATATATATATATATATATATATATATATATATATATATATATATATTGGAACATTTTGGTGTGACTGCAGTCATGGAGTCAGACTGCTAAGGGTGGCATGTGCGAATTCGAAACCCGACCGACGGGACACGAAAAGGGTTTTTTTTTTATTAGATGCTAAATCCTACCCTCTGATGACAAGGAAAGTATTTCTTCAAAATTCTGCGGATTAAGAACTATCCACTTATTTTGAACTTCCTTTTTAAAATTAAATATCTTTTTAACTCTAAAAAAAAAAGGGGGGACTGGATTCTTGGCAACATTCTCCACTCTAAAATGTTCAGTCCGATTCTCCAGATCTCAACTTAATTCAACCCCCCACCCCCGACCTCTTCACTGCTGGCCTTATATTGTCTCATTCATGCAAATTAAGACGGGATCGAACCTGATGATTTGTCACCTTTTTGTGTCCCGTCGGTCGGGTTTCGAATTCGCACATACCACCCTTAGCAGTCTGCCTCCATGGCTGCAGTCAAACCAAAATTTTCCCTACGTATATATACAGAGAGAGAGAGAGAGAGAGAGAGAGAGAGAGAGAGAGAGAGAGAGAGAGAGAGAGAGAATAAATGACAAAAAACTATATTCCAAAATTGATGATGTTGACCATCTTATAATAAATTATAAGATGGTCAACATCATCAATTTTGGAATATAGTTTTTTGTCATTTATTCTATGCTTTAATTCAGTTGACTTTTACAATTCTTGACAATATATGTTTCATAGAGCAAAATCAATCACTTAATTATTATATCAATCAGTGAATCTAATATGCCCTTAACTCATAAGCAGAAATAGCAACCATCAATACCTCAAAAGGAAATGGCGTAATGGAAAAATATTAAAGGTATATGCAGCTTCTCTTCCAATTTTCAGATTTTAATCATCTCAAATCACACTTCATTTCCTTCTGATGAGTTAAGAGCATAATAGATTCACTGATTCATATAATAATTAAGTGATTCATTTTGTGCTACGAAACAGATACTGTCAAGAATTGTAAAAATCACCTGAATTAAAGGAATAAATTATAAGATGGTCAACATGGTGAATCTTGGAATACAGTTTTTTGTCATTTATTTCCTATATTGCTCTGTAATTACATTGATCTTAAAAAAAGGATTGGTATAGATTATAAGAAAATATATTTCTATAGATATATAAATATATATATATACATATATATTCATATATATACATACATATATATATACATATATATACATATATACAAATATATATATATACATGTATATACACATATATATATACATATAAATCTATATCAACATACATATATAGTCATCCACATACAGTACTGTTTCGCCGTTTCACAGCTCATCAGTGCGGCTAGACAGGCAACTACCTCAAGACAGGATTGAAACCCAACCGTCTGTACTACAGTCAAGGCTCGTAACCACAACGCTATCGGCGGCTGCTGTGTGAATAATGAGTTTAACGATGTTTTGATATCGCCCGAACTACCTCTGCTCGAGTTGTTTACACAAAGAGCATCGCTCATATGCTAATGGTAATCTGTGTATCACTTCTCAATATGCTCAACTCAAGATATATATATATATATATATATATATATATAAACATACATATATATACGTATATATATACATATATACATACATATATATATACATGCATACATATATATATATACATATATATACATATATACATATATATACATATAGATATATAAATATATACATATATATGCATACATATGTATGCATATGTATACATATATATATACATATATATACACATATATATACATACATATATATACATATATATATACATACATACATATATTTACATATATATACATATATATACATATATATATACATTTATATACATACATATATATATATACATATATATATATACATATATATACATATATATGTATATATACATACATATATATACATATATATACACATATATATATACATACATATATATACATATATATATATATATATATATATATATATATATATATATATATATATATATATATATATAGTCCTGGTCCAAATCATAAGACCACTTAAGAAAGTAAGCGTTTACGCATATTATCGAATTTTAATCAAACAAATGGTTGAAACCATTGCCAAAAGGGAAAATATGATGGAAAAATGAAACCGGCTTCATTCGGAACTTTAACCCTGGTCTAATAATTAGATTTAAAAAAAAAACAAACATTTTCACCCGGTCAAAATGATAAGACCACTTTAATAAAATCGGTAAGTTTTGAAAAAATTAATACGAAAAGCTTTCTATGTTACTAAAAGCAACTTGTTAGTGGATAAAAAACATCTTACTAAATTATAAATGGCAAAAGGGAAACTATTATCAGAGTTTGAGAGAGAAAGGATCTTTGAGCTTAATAGGGGTGGACTCTCCCATAGATCCACTGCAAACGAAGTCAATGGTAGCAAAACGGTCATCACAATTTTTTTTAAGAAATCCAGATCAATATGGGCACAACAAGGGTCCATGTCGACCAAAAAAATAAGCTCATCACTGGATCGCCGTATCAGAAGAAGTTTGAAAAAACTCCAGTATGAGCTCAAGTCGATTGAAAAGGAGCAGAATATAGTCCTAAAACTATCAGAAGGCATCTGAAAATGAAGGGGTTCAATCATTTAAAACGACTGCAGAAACCACGTCTTCTTGAACAGCATAAAACTAACCGACTTAAATATGTCGCCAAATACCAGACTTGGGTTGAAGAGAAGTGGGGAAATGTAATTTTCTCCGACGATAAAGAGTTTAATCTAGATGGTCCAGATGGATTTCAACACTATTGGCACGATAAAAATTTGCCCAAAGAGACTTTTTCAACTCGGCATAGTGGAGGAGGGTCTTTAATGATCTGGGGTGCTTTCTTGTCAGCTGGGACTCTAAACTTGCAAGTAGTGAAAAGCCGACAAACATCATTGAAGTACATTTCAATGCTTGAAAATACTTCTATCGGGACTAAAGGTCCACGTCTGTGTGGAAGAAATTGGATTTTCCAGCAAAACAACGCTGCAATACACACTTCTCGACAAGCACAAAAATACTTTTCTTCAAATAATATAGAATTGTTAGATCATCCAGCATGTTCTCCGGACCTCAATCCCATTGAAAATCTTTGCGGATGGATGGAACCCAGTATGATTTGATAAAGGAACTGATAAAAAGCTTAGTCGCAAGCATGCCGAAGAGAATTTTTGAAGTAATTCGTAATAATGGAGGCTATACTAAATACTGAGACCCTTTTTAGTAATTTATAATTGCCTTTTGTTTGATAAATTATACGGAAGCATTTTGACCAAGTGAAAATGTTTTTTTTTAAATAATTATTAGATCAGGGTTAAGGTTTCGAATAAAGCAGATTTCATTTTTTTCCATCATATTTCCCCTTTTGGCAATGGTTTCAACCATTTGTTTGATTAAAAATTCGATAATATGCGTAAACGCTTACTTTCTTAAGTGGTCTTATGATTTTGACTAGGACTATTGGACCCTCTTCCAATTAGGCGATTCCCTTGGATTTTACTTGTGAAAATAGAAATTTAATCAAATTTTTTGGATTTTATCGTTATTGGATATTTTACCGTTCACCAGACTATCCATTCACGGGAAATCACCTGGTTTTTTCCCCTTATTCCCTCTGCTTCACTATTTTTTGCCAAGTAAGATCTATGACTTGTAGTTTCATTAAATACTATTGCAAGCGAAATTCGATCCCGCATTGTACTAAATCCTACCCTCTGATGAGAAGGAAAGTATTTATTCGAAACTCAACGGATTAAGGATTATCCACTTATTTTATGCTTCTTTTTTAAAATTCAATATGTTTTTAACTCTTTTTTAACGTGTTTTTAATGTTTTATTAACTACGTGTTCTTTTATATATATTATATATATAATATATAAAATATATATAATATATAATATATATATGTATATATATATTATATATATATTATATATACATATATATATATTATATACATATATATATAATATATATGTATACATATATATACATATTATATATATACATATTATATATACATATATATATATATAAATGTATATATATATATATATGCGGATGTTGTTATATCTGTGCACATGTACATATGCATATATGTACGTGTATATATGAATTTGTTGGTATATTTTCATGTATGTGGCTGTATACGTTTGTATTTGTATGTATATATATATATGCGTGTGCATATATGTGCTTATATTTTTTCATACGTATGTACGTATATATGTATATGTTCCCCAGTGATTTTGTGCCTACATTTTAATATGCTAACTAGTAACCCAAGTAAATCTAATCCATTTGACCCTAAAATCGAATACCTCAACCTAAAATAGTAATTCAGGTATTTACCTCTCGATGCAACCCTTGACCCACAATTCATTTTTATAATACAATTTACATGGACTATTATGATATTTTTCATAATTTATATTCTATATTTGTATTCATGTAAATTATTTTCATTTATATTTCACGTCTTTATGTATTGATTTATTTCATTATTTACTGTTTTATTTAGTTATTTACTCATCTATCGACGTTTAAAATTTTTTATTTATATTTTATTTATGTATTGATTTATTTACTTCATTATTATTTTTTCCTTTCCCCATTGTACCACTTGTCAATGCCAGATACTACTCGAGGATAAGAGTTACGAGTGTACAGTAGTCAATTGAACAATATAGTATACGTTAGTAATGGAAATTCAGTAAATTTGTTAACTTAAGTGGAACGGCTCATCAAGAACTTGTTTACTTTAGACTTGAAGACATATTGTAGTCATCTGGAAAGCAGGAAAACGGAAGACAATTCCACAGGCTTGCAGTTCTAAGAAATAATCTTTGTTCATGGAATCTACATTTAGGTTTAGGCACAGATAAACAGCGGGGGAAATTATTGATAGTGTTTTCAGCTAGAGGAGTGTTCTTGTGAGAGTTTTACGAGGAGGGACCATAGATTGAGGCTCAGTCGAGCACTTGCCATGAAAATAACGAAAAAGCAGAGAAAAACACGCAACTTCTCTTCTCTGAGATAGAGATTGCAGGGAAGGGGATCAGAGCGTTGATAATGTACAGATAGAAGCTTGGTTTTAGATGCATTAAAAGTAACCAGCCATTCTTTTCCCCATTGTACCACTTGCTCACGATCCGAGGAGAGAGAATCGGAGAGAACTTGGTTGTTTACGATCTTAGATGTGCTACCATAGATGGTAGTGTCATCAACATAAATGTCTACGAATGATGTAAGTATGTGTTTTGGAATATCATTAATGTAGATCAGGAAAAGAGTTGGGCTCAGGATCGACCCCTGAGGGACTCCAGCATTAATCCTGTGAGCTTCTGATTTTTGCCCATCAACTGCTACTCTTATGAACCTATCAGAGAGAAATGATTTAATAATTGAGAAGACATTTTCGGCTATACCATAGCTGGAGATCTTGTGAAGTAAACCTTTATGCCATACCCTATTAAAGGGCTTTGATGTGTCAAGAGGAATTGCCCTAGAAAGGTTGCCTCCTTTAAGAGATTCGCTAATCCTATGAGATATATCTGTAAGCACATCTGCTATAGATCTAGCAGAAGGGAAACCATATTGTGTGTCACTAAGAAGGTTATTTTACTGAGATTGTTGTTTTTTTCTCTATTTTAGAGATTCCAGATACTTACTCATGATGCACAGTAGACTTATTGGCCTGTACTGAGAAGGAAATGAGCGATCACCTGAATTCTTGAATACAGAACATACTGATGAGATTTCCCAGGGAAACAATTCTCCTTAAACAGTTTTGTAAGTATGGGTGCTAGTTCTGGTTGAAGTCTTTTGAGTACTATAATCGGAATACCGTCAGGGCCGGTTACATTACTGGAATCAAGGTTTTTGATTAGCTTGGAAACATCACATACAGATAGTGTGTTTTCTGATACAGGATAGAAATATTGGGGGTTGGCGGCCTTGGTCGCAAAGGGTAGAATTGGCTGAAAAGTTCTTGGCAAAGAGTTTGGCTTTGTCTGATGCTGACGAGATTAACTCAGGTCCATTGATGATAGTTGGGATAGAGCACACGCTTGTGTTCAGGATTCTGTTTGCTATTTGCCAAAACTGGTGGGAACCAAGCCGCTGCTCAGCTGCTTTGAACTTGACGGACTGAGCATACAACTCTCTTGCATTCTTTATTACTTTCTTACAATGGTGGTTGCTGGTAGTCCTGAAAGCGGTTTTAGTCTCAATGCATCGATTACATTGGTAGCAATGGAAAAAGTGATTTCTGTGCGTAATGGCAGCAGCACATGGCTGGCTGTTAGGTATTTGCTGGAACTTTTTCGAGTGTATTAACCATTCCATCAGGCCTTATACTATAGAGGACACATCCTTTTTAAACATGGAATGCAGAGGTAGATCTGATATAAATGTACGGAAGCTATCCCAGTCATCCATAGTGTATCGATATACTGAACGTTAGAGAGGTAGTTATTTTTTCAAAATTCCAGACTAACTCTTTATTTTCAAGCCGCTACCATTGCCACTCAAACAAACCGAAACTGTACTCTTACCACAGTCGTTTAGGTGCGGAAGTATCAAAATAGAACCATGGCTGGCTGTTAGGTTTTTGCTGGAACTTTTTCGAGGGTATGAAACGGTCTATACCTACAATTAATCACTCGGTCAGGTCTGATAATATAGAGGACACATCCTTTTTAAACATGGAACGCAGAGCTAGATCCGATATAAATGTACGGAAGCTATCCCAGTAAGCCATAAAGTATCGATATACTGTACAATGGAGAGATACGCCTGAGGACTTATTACATTTCATTTTTATCTTAATTGATACAACAAACTGGTCGGAAGATCCAAGAGGAGACAGAACGAAAACTGAACATGGTTCAGGGCAAGTTGTGAGAAGAAGTCTAGGAGACACGCATACTGGCCGTTAGTGTGTTCGTTAACAATCTGAGTAATAAGCAATGGAGAAATCATTACAGAACCTCTCCTCCTCATCGGTCTTGTTTGAATGAGTTAACCATTCCACATTGTGAACATTGAAGTCTCGACATACGTGAATGGTAGCTGAAGGATAAGCAGATCGGACTTGATCAATTTTCTCAGATATGTTTTTAAAGATAGTAACTCCGCTGTTTTGGGGGCGATAGAGAGTAAATATAAATGCAGTAGTGTGAGCAAGTGCAACACGGAAGCAAATATAGGGTAAATTAGATCTTCTCTGGAGAGGTCCCTACCACATGGAGAGCCATCTTTAATATAGGCACATATTCCATGCCCATCGCGATCTTGGGGGTCAGATTTGGAAATTAAGATAGAGTAATCTTTATTTAGGAACTCATCTAGGGAAAAACTATTGTAACACTATTGAAATTGACAGTTTAGTGTTTTCAAAAAATGTACCAAATGTTTTTTTAAAAAAACAACCAAAAAAGGAAGTAATAAAAAAAAGTTTTTGAGGATGTTGAAGACGAAAATAACGTTTAAAATTCCAGTAAACGAGTAGTTTCCAAGATATGAAGAAATGTTAGTTTAAAGAAAGTGGGGTATCACTTTTCTATAATAATTTAACGTATAATGATCACCCACTTTATGGCCACCACTAGTTTAAAACTTGAATTTACGCCGCTGAAATACACATTTGCCGAATTTTTCTTGGAGGAGCGTCAACGTGTGGGTGCTCAATTTACGTAAAATTCTTCATGTCTTGGCAACTACTCATTTGCTGGAATTTTAAATGTTATTTTCGTTTTCAACATCCTCAAAAACTTATAAATGTCTTAATTTTCCAAATTTTTTTCTATAGTGTGGAAAGTCGATTGTCTGCCCCTTTCTGGTCTTATATTTTCAACATTGGCAATAGGTGTCGCTAGCAGTGTATCATTCAAAAACAAGATGGTGGGAAGTTTTTCTTCGATAAAATGTCTCATAATATTTGATTTTCTTAAATAAAAAAAAAACTACTTGATCGATTTACGTGATTGTTGGAATATGACCCTTTCATGCAGTGATAAATACGTACATTATAAAGATTTTTTTCAGATTTTTATAGTAACAACGATTATTTGTGGACCATTTATAGACTTGCACCGTCGATTGTTTTTGTTTTCAATACTGACTTAAACATAAAAAAAGTGTTTTATTGTTTACCAAAGAAAAAAAATGCATGTTAAATGTTTTTCACTGTTTCACAAGTTAAAGTTTTTTTTTTTTTTAAATGCTCGGATGTATTCCTCCCTCTGTATATATTTTTGTTTTCGACTTTATTTCATTTTTTTTCTATTGTCGAATGGTCACTAATCTATCAGATTTTGTTTTCAATACTGACTTGAACAAAAAAAAATAAAATAAAACAACGGTCAATATTTAGAATCTTTTAAACACAAAAACTATCTTTAACATGAAGGTTTTCGAAGGTGCTGAAAACGAATATATACTTCAAAAGTGGTGCAGAGAATTCATTTTCATGATACGAGGAAATTTTTCAAAAAGTAGGGGTCACATTTCTATATAAATTTAATGTAAAATAAACACCCACTTTCTGGTCACATGGTGATAATTTCCAGGGGGAGGGGGCTGTCTGAAAGCCGTTTTGGTAAGTTGTTGCTTACTTTGCATATTAACAATCAAAGTTAACATGACGAGGTTTTCGGGTATGCTGAAAACGAGTATCACATTTAAAATTTCTGCAAACAAGAAGATTTCTAGCTTAAAAGCAATGAGCATGATAAGCCACCACTGATACCATAAAGAATTATATTGGTTAATATTCAGAAACCTACTTGTTTGCGGCAAAAATATACATGTACTTGCACATACAGAAATGGTCACCACTGATAACTTAAGGAATGACACGTATCTCTATACAGATGTTTCTTTTTTTGCTCTTTAATGTCCTTGTGTGTTTATATAAACATAAAATCAGAAAAAATTACAACATTTTAACCAAAAAAAAAATAAGCCTCTCACTGGATGGACATAAAGTAGGTGCTCATTTTATGTTAAATTTATAATGAAAAGTGAGCCTCCACTTTTTGAAAAATTAAGTGTTTTATAACATGAAAACTATCTGTGTTACTTTTTAAGTATATATTCGTTTTCAGCACTCCTGAAAACTTGTTCCACCTATCTTCGACGTGCTGTTTTTTTGTATAAAAATAACTGAATTCTTTCAATTATCACAAATAAAATATGTGGTTTATCCCTCACTGTTTATAGTAGAGTTTATGGCTTAATAGTAAAGCACCTGGCATAATCACTGAGATCTTGGTTTCGAATCTCACTGATCAGTTATGAAGATGAGAATATGTAACGTGACTCTTATACTCAAGCAATGTTATTTCAAGAACTTGCACATTATCTGGTACCATCGCAGGAACAAAGAAACAATGAAAGACCTGAAACTATGACTCAACATTTTTTTAGGTGGATACAAAAGCAGGCGATAGGGTTTTAGACCCAAATTCAATATTAAAGATTTTTCTCTGAAAGTTGGGATAGTTGAGTGGTTCACGTCTTGCAAACAGAAGGTTGACTGGAGTCGCTTCTCCTTCACCAGTCTTTTTGATATGATGTTAATATCTGCAACAGTATCAACGAGAAAGCATGTACCAGTGTTTTTGCCCGTGACACAGAATGTCTGGCGAGTGTGGGTTTTGCCAGGAGTATTGTCCCCCCCTACTGCCTGGCCTGGACATTTCCCTCTATGAACGAATGAATCGATTTATTTTTTATTGTCAAATGAATAAATTCATTGGATGTGACGTAACTACAAAATGAAAAAATCCAACAAAGATTAAAAAATATAACGTTTAATTTTTTATTGTAAAACGAATAAATTGATTGGATGTGACGAAATATAAATTAGATACGATTATAAAAATAATAATTAAAAACCCGAAACAATTGTAGAGGTAAAGAATCGATCTAACACCAAATGTTATGTCGCTGGTGACTTGGATGGGCACGTTTACACGACAGGTTTTCTTAATGTTTCCAACTGATTTAGACTCAATAGTGCGTAAGTAGCTCAGTAGAAGTCCACCCATGCAAAAGTATTTTCATCTGATACTAATACATCAATTATTCTAAGTGGCTAATCAGTTTATAATTTTTTAATTTTTCTCGATATCCTGATGCTGCAACAGTAAATGATAATGCCACTAATTTCTCATATAAGTAGAACAACGAAAATTGCCACAGTTATTAGTTTTTTTCCAGACAAGAACATTTCTTGCATCGTTTAATGCATATCAGGAGACAGTTTTTGTGGAAGATGCGGACATTCAGAAATCAAGCTGAATCAATTGTGGATCGAAGTGATATTTTGCAGGAGGATATTTGCTCATATGACCCCCGCCTCTTGATTTTGATAACCCTATTTAATTTTCTAAAATGTGAAGCATAATAAGATTCTGTAATTTTGCAAAAAATTGCCAGAACGATATGCATACCACGGGAGACTGCTTATGAATTTCATAACACCATGGAACTTTCTTTTTTAGCTGAAGCCAGTTCAACACATCTAGAATGAATATTGCTTCGGTAATCGTCACGTTTTGCTTCTGGAGAGTTGTCAGCAACCTAGGAATCCATAAGATATTCTCCAGAGAGATATTTTAGGCGATTTGCCGAATAGTCAAGCATGGATCTCCAAAAACGGTAAACTCACCATAGCTGACAGTTGCCTCATCAATGGCAGATGGAGGGCAACCAGATCTAGGTGTTTCTGCTACAGATTTCATGACATTGGAATTCACAATATAAATGTTTTGCGTGCATGGCACGTGACAGGCTCCATTTTACACTTAACTAATTTTAAACGCTTGTAAATCAGGAACAATTATTTATTCAGAGTTCTAATTTGCATCATGACACATAGAAATATAAATCATTGCATATGCAACATTTCTACTAGATCAGACAAACTGAAGTGAGTTAGGATATTTAAACATGAATATTTGATTTAAAATAGACGTTTTATTGAGGTGTAGTAATTTTAAAAGTAAAAAAGCTGTTAAGACGTGACCTTGGCATAAAAGTTGTATATTCTTTCGTTTTAAAGATTTACTTGAGAACAAAAACTTTTTTTTAAAGAGGAACCACATAGATTACAAAAATATGGCTTTTCAGTTTTTCATATTTTACTTTGTACGGAACATCGAACGATACTTGGCTAGCATGTGGGTGTGCTTAAAAAGGTCGGTATTGTAACAAAACAGAAAAATAGACTAAAATAGTTACCCAATTGGTTTTATGGGAAACGGTCATTAGAGCGACATAGACTGTCGCATTTCTATGCAAATGATACAGGTGAATAAAAACAGAAATAACGTAAACAGAGGATGAGTTAGAACAAGGTGTGATACATGGTTGTGTGCAAGTTGCCTTAACTTGAAGTGTCGTGTCGTAATTTGGATGCTTTGAAAATAGTGTCAAGTTTTTTATTTTGATATTTCGACAACATTATCAAGTGTAGGATTTGGACGTTTTGACAACATTAACATTATTCTCCCTGTTAAGTTTGGGAGTTGGAAGTTTTGACAACAAAGTGTCGAATATACCTGATAAATTGTTAGTTTAACTTTTTATATTTTAGTTAGTTTGAAGAGATCCTCCTGGAACTTACACGTGTTTTATTACGATATGAATTCATATCCGAGCGCAAATTTATAGACAGTTATTATTCCTGTTATTGCTTTGTTGCTAAAGTTTTGTGTTCTAGCCATTGTGTCTACATATTTCTTAGGATTTTTCATAAGGCCAGCTTGTAGATTTCATATACTTTTGTTTCAATTTCCTTTAGTCAGAGTTCTCTGAAATGAAGGGGCTCACACTTGAACTCTATATGAGATACATAGATATCATAATGTTCTGCTAAAGTTCTTTTGAATTCCGTATGTTTTTGCATATGACACAACAAATCTTTCTTTCTATTCAAAGAACCACAGAATGTGTAGAACACACGGAATTATCTTTATATCGATCTAGTTATCTATCCATCTCGATCCATCTAACTGGCGATATAGACAAGAGATGGATATGAAGATGTTTTCATAAAAGCTGTCAACACATTATCAAACCATATCATAGACAAGTGTCACTGGAAGCATCTTATCAACTGCCCAGAACTATGTATATATTACCACGTGAGATCACATTATAGTTGGAAGTTGGTTTAACGATTGTCTTCCCTTGGAAGAAAGATGACGTGTCTCAAAAATGGAAACTAACAGAATATATAACTTATTGAACATCCTCTTATTTAAAAAGATTACACAACGAACATATACATGAAAACAACAATGATAAAAGATTAAACGCTTAAGTAGATATTTAGACATGAATACTCGATATAAAACAAACGTTTTATTGAGATGTAGTAAAGTTATAAAGTAAAAACACTTAAGATGTGACCTCGGCACAAAAGTTGTTCTTTTATTTTAAAGATTTTCTTGAGAATAAAAACTTTGTTTATTTAAAGAAAATTATTAACAATCAAAGGATCATATTATTTTGTCTTGTTAGAGAAGATACACATACATTACAAAAAATATGGCTTTTCAGTTTTTTATTTTACTTTGTAGTAATAATCTAAAGATACTTGGCTAGCATGTGTTCGTGCTTCAAAAGGTCCGTATTGTAACAAAAACAGAAAAACGACTAAAAGAGTTACCAATTGGTTTTATGGTAGATGGTCACTAGAGCGACACAGATAAAAACTGGGAATAAAAACAGATGTAAAGTAAACAGAGTCAACTTGGAATAATGAGTGTCGAGTTTGGGATTTGAAAGTTTTCACAACAGAGTGTCCAGTTACTTGATAGATTGCTAGTTAAACCACATAATTTATTAAGTTTGAAGAGATCCTCCTGAAATATACACATGGTTTTATCACGATATGAAGTCATATCTGAGGGCAAATTTATAGACAATTATTCCTGAACATAAAATGAGTATATACACATCAGACAACAAAATAATTTGGGTTTCAGAAAGTGAAGAACCACAATATAGACACTATGTACATTAGTAATAACAATAAGCATTAACACACTACTGACACGTCACAATCACACAACACGTATATATACGTGTAAATGAACCTTCCATCACATGGTGATAAGGTACACAACTATATAATATACAGTTTTGATATGTCGAGATTAATCTGCTCTCTATACAACAAATCTTGCTGGTCTTTTTTTAATTTAATTATTTTGTTTAAGCTGGTAATGGCGCATCCTACTAGATGCCAGGCATTCACCCTTTATCTCATACAGTTCAACCGAGCAATCATTTGAAGATTTTAGCCGTCTCTTCTTGTGGAATAGTTTTAATCTATCTTGCACTTGGTTCACCAGATATATCTGTCAGGTACTTTTTTTCATTTTCTTTATTTGAAGATTTTAGTGCTGGGTATGGGGCAGCCAAATAAGCTGCCAACCTTCCCCTGTTTTTTTTTCTCCTGTGTTTTCATATAAAGTTGACTTCCATGCAAAATAGAACACACTTCACAATGTGTTTCCATATGATGTAACCAATCTGACTTCGATACAAAAGAACCACCATACTTCACAAGAATGTTGTTTCTCTGCCACATGTCTTTTGACAAAAAACATCACGTGCAAAAGAAGAACCACATACTCAACAATACTGGGATATGTCTCTGTTTTAATTTTCTTATAACTTTGGTTTTGCTGGGATAGGCAATAAACCATATTACAAACCTTGTGCGATAAATTTGATTACTCCAACCGAGAGATCTTTTAAAGATACTAACCATCCCTTTAAGTGCAATTCTTTGTATTTCTCTTGCATTTGATTCACCGGGTATATTCACCAGAGAGTTTTTGAAATTATTTTTCATTAACGCGGTTGCTCCTATAATAACTGGTATGATTGATGCCTTCTAAAGATTCCAGTTTCTTTTCACGTTGTAAATAAGTCCTTGGTATTTAATTTCCCCTTTCTACTCTGATAAGGCCAGCATCATTAGCGGCGTCTTGTATGTATTTTCATATGATGCAACAAAATTGACTTCCATGCAAAAGTAGAACCACATACTCCACAAGAATGTGGTTTCTCTCCCGTATGTGTTTTCATATGATGCAGCAAATTTGACTTCCATGCAAAAGAAGAACCACATACTTCACAAGAATGTGGTTTCTCCCCTGTATGTGTTGGCATATGGCTCAACAAATTTGACTTTCTTGAAAAAGAAGAACCACATACTTCACAAAAATATGGTTTCTCTCCCGTATGTGTTCTCATATGACTCAACAAATTTGTCTTCCATGCAAAACAAGAACCACATACTTCACAAGAATGTGGTTTCTCTCCTGTGTGTGTTTTAATATGCTTAAACAAAGTTGACTTCAGTGCAAAAGCAGAACCACACACTTCACAAGAATGTGGTTTCTCTCCTGTATGCATTTTCATATGAGTCAACAAATTTGACTTCCGTGCAAAAGAAGAACCACATATTTCACAAGAATGTGGTTTTTCTCCCGTATGTGTTGTCATATGACGCAACAAAGTTGCCTTCTGTGCAAAAGCTGAACCACACACTTCACATGAATGTGGTTTCTCTCCCGTATGTATTTTCATATGAGTCAACAAATGTGACTTCCGTGCAAAAGAAGAACCACATACTTCACAAGAATGCGGTTTCTCTCCTGTATGCATTTGAATATGACGCAACAAATTTGACTTCCGTAGAAAAGAGGAACCACATACTTCACAAGAATGTGGTTTGGCTCTCATTTTTGCTTGCATTATTCCAGAAAATGTATATGCAATGAGGTGTGAGGTGTGTGATGATAGGCACGCTAATTAGAATTTTAGAAAATGTATATGAAGAAATTATTTAAAACCTTTTTAAAATCACCAATGGAGAAAGTGTTTTTATCCATAAACGAATTTCTTTTAATTTTTGCAAATTCTGGAAAGATAAAAAAAATAATTGAAAATATACATTTCATGTTGTAAAATTGTATTAAAATATCCAAAACATCTATTATTAATGCAATTAAAAAATGACTATAGTTTTATTCAATACTGACTTGTTAACAAAAACAATGTTTTTCTATTTTTAAGTATTTCACAAAAAACAATTACATTTTTCTTTCATTTTGGAGATTAATTATCATTTGGATTATTCAGAATAATGTTCTCATCTTAGGTGTTATTATCACAACGTTTCTATGTGATATCCAATCTTATGCAGGTTTATTTTGTCGAACCTGGGAACCTTTCTCTTGAACTCAAAAATCTGTATGTAATTCTGAATGGAACACTTTATTTGGTGCATGTGATTAGCATGTTCTTGTGTTATTAGCAGACAATCCTAGTATTTTTAATTTTGGAATTATTTTATTTCAAGACGTTATCGCTATTACTACATATTTTATATGTATATATATATATATACATGATGTTTAGACACTTATTACGACTTATTACTATATGTACATATATGTTATTTATTATTTGTAATTAATGGTTCTTATATCGTATTAAATACTGTACTTGTATATATATATATATATATATATATATATATATATATTTGAAAAGTATGTGTATTTATTTATATATATATATTTGACAATGTGTATTTTTTTAAAGTATGTATTTGTGTATATACATATTTGAAAAGTATGTATATCTGTATTTTTTTAAAAAACAAACTAAAATTTAAAACTTAATGTGATCGAAAATGGCTTCTTTTTCACACATTATACCAATATATTCATATTTTTTTACCAATGAGAATTATAAAGTATTCAGACATTATGTTGAACAAAGATGGCAACAGTGAAGAAACAATGCAGTCAATATGGTCCCGATCTCGAGTGTTAAGTAATTCTAAATAACAAAGATGGCGGCGAAGAATCAATACAGCCACGATTCAGTCATTTCAAGACAGAGATTGACTAAATTTAATCCAAAATTCGACATTTTTATAACAAAGTCAGATAGCTACTGATTGGTTTATTTTTCCTAACCACATGAGTAAGATCGCCGGAATCACTGGTGTCATACCCCCATTAGACATCAAAAACATTTTAACACATTTTTTGATGATTAATGAAAAAGTCCTTTCAGATTCAGTTTGCTTTGATAGTGTGAAAGTGTGGCAAAATATTTGACTCCAGAGCATTTTTTCATCCATTTAATGCATTTTTAACTTGTATTGAGCGGCAAATTGCAATGAAATTCTAATTATCGTTAAATTTGTCGTTGGTGAGAATGGGGCAAAATACTTGACTCCCGAAATTTGTGAAAAACGTCTTGCAACAAATTTTGATTTAAAAGTTTCACTGCCGGAAGTTATGATTTTATTTTGAGAAAACCCAGCGAACTAATATTCTTATCCTTTGGTTTTGCTACCATTTCATATTATTTTCAGATAAAACTTTCAATTCGGATTTCATAGATTTTTTTTCCATTCTTGGTGATTTTCTTAATCGCCTAATTATAACTTTTTGATGCGCTTTTCAACGAGTAACAGTAATCCACTGCATAGTCTTGTATCTTTTCAATTTATAAGAAGTCTGCTCCCTTTCGATCCATTATTGGGTATCGCCATGTCTGGTTAATCTTTACATCAGTACTTTTACTGCAGTTGTCATCATTATTAATATTTTCGTTGTGATCGATGAAAATAATAGGTAATATTTCCTCACGTGTTTTCCACTGGTTCGTATTTTTTAAAATTAAATGTATCATTAAATATTATACATCTGACGTACTTATGAACTTATATTAATGAGAATTAAAATTTTTAAAGTTTTATTGCAATTTGCCGTTCAATACAATTTAAAAATACATCAAATGGATGAAAAAAATGCTTATTTAAATGTTTCGATTGACTGTGAGATTTATATTTACCCCCCCCCCAAGAAGGATTTAAAATGAAATATAAAAATTTAGTATGGAAACTGAATAGATCACTGTACGGTATAAAACAACACACTCACAATTGAAATTTAACACTCCATAATAATGTAAGAGAATAAAAATTCAGGCAGTGTCCCATAGACGTGTGCTTGAATACCAAAAATATAGGTAATAAATTGTTGATTTTGTTTTTTTGGGGGTTGACGATATATTACAACACTTTTGTGACAACACTTTAAAAGATGTTAAAAGTAAATTAAAAAAAATTAAAATAGCCGGTCTTGGACAATTGTCATGATTCCTTTAAAGATGTTAAAAAAAGAAGTTAAACAAAAAATTTAAAATGACCAATCTTTGACAATTGTCATAGTTCGTCGGTATAAAGTTTACCTGTGAAAATGAAACTATAACAATGAACCAATCATGGTACATTGAAAAAATCCTGCTGAAGTTTGGAATGTGAGATTGCAAACCACTTATAACTCCCATTGAGATTGATATAAATAAGAATATAGAGAAAGAACCAAATTAACAGACGATCGATTATACAGAGAAATTACTGGAAATCTTATTTATTTGATGACGGCTACTAGGCCTGATATATGTTACACTGTAACAAAGCTATCCAAAACTTATCCAAAACCGACAATTAAGAACCTAACTCATACAAAACAAGTCTTTCATTATCTAAAAGGAACCAAGAAACAATCTTTGTTATTAAGAAATACTCAACACTTGAGATCATGACTGCATTGATTCTTCACAGCTTTGATTTACTACCGCCATCTTTGTTCAACACAATGTTTCAACACTTAACAGTAGTAAAAGATTTTGCATAGATTTTAGGGCTTTAAATAAAATCATGAAGAAGTATGCCTGAGTGTTACCAGTCATTGATGATATATTAGCCTCACTTGGCTCGGATAAATACTTGCTAAACTTAGTTCTGAAGTCAGTGTACAGTCAGGGTAAATTAAATAAGAACAATAAAGTGGAAACTTCGTTCAACTGCAACTGGGGTTTCTTTCACTTTTATGTGATACTGTTTGAACTTGCAAACGCCTCTAGGATCTTCCAGGAATGAATGTCAATAGTTCTACAGGGACAGAAATATTATGCATTACCATATTTGGATGATTTTTTAATATTCTAAGATACTATGGAAAGTCACTTAGATCACATAGATAGGGTACTACTAGCCAGTCTACATGAATACAACAAGTCAGGTTGAAAGCTATTCAGTGTGAGGTTTTAGAAGTACAGTATCAGGATTTCAAATAAAATAATAATAAAAAAGGCAGAACCCGTGGTGCATCTGTTGTTGGATGACATTTGTCTCAGATTTATGCACCACCCCAGCTGTTAATAGATAATGGCGAGAAAATATAACAAAGTCATGAAGAAGGTATTGGAGAACCTCAACATACATCATGTGACCATTTTATCACCACAAGAAAGAAGTGGAAAGATTTCATAGGATGATGCATGACAACTAAGTAAAAAACATCAGAAACAATGAGTTGTCATGAGATTTATACATAAACCAAATGTTGGCAGCTGTCAGATTCCATGTGAGTGAAACGATAAAATTATCACCATACTACTTGCTCTACAGGAGAGACGTGATCCTGCCATTAGATAATATATTAATGCCTTGTAGAGAGTACTATGGCGAGGGGCAACACGAGATCGCTCTAAAAGAGATGCATCAATCTTTTACTTTGGTAAGGAATAAACATTCATGAAGTTAGGAAAAAACTGATAGAGAACAAGAATAAGAAAATAAAGTCAGTAGATTTTAAGATTGGAGATCTGGTTTTTTATAAGAACTACAAGAAGGCGCATGTGGAACATCTGTGGGCAACGTTGATTGAGGAAAGTCCAATGAGTTGGATAGTGATTGAGCCACAAAACAAGCTGATATCTCAATATGGAGAAGTCAACATCAACAGGAACAGCGGTTAATGGATTGTAGAATCATGACATATAGAACGACATCGAAAATTATCCACTGCATCATCGTTTGCAGATGTCAAAGACAGTAATAGGATCCATTTGTAACAGCCTAGAGTTGGTTCATAGTTTGGACGTAGAGAAGAGGAAGCAGTGAGAGGGAATTCTTTAGGTTAGGTAAGATCTATATTCTGTTTTAAAAATATATTCCTTTCTTGGGTGTTCATTTTATATGTGACACTTTGGAAGATGATTTCGGTTAACCATTTTGACAGAGTATGCGAAGCGTTAGGAATGAGTTATGAAAGAAAAGATTATGAGAAAGACAAAAAAAAATTTTTTTCTTGTTTACAAACTCAAGCATGAAAGTCATCAAGTGTCATCTACCGATGTTAAGTTTAAATTATCAGATGGTATACACCATGCATCGTGTGTTCCTATATTAAGATATTTAAAAAAAGAAAAAAGAAACTTATTCTTGGAATGAAAAACATCAGTTAACAAGACAATAACGAGTTTTCAGAATATTAAGCAATGAAATTCCCTATGTTATGAATTGTTGCCACTACTGATAACATAAAGAATTATTTAGCTTAATTTCCATACAACTATTTGTTTGTGGCAATTTTAAATGTGATATTCGTTTTCAGCATACCCTAAAACCTACAGAATTCGTCATGGTAAAGATGAACGTTAAGGTGGAAAGTAAGTAACAATTTACCAAAACGGCTTTCAGGCAGCCCCTTCCTCAAATATCACCATGTGGCCAGAAAGTGGGTGCTCATTCTACATTAAATTTATATAGAAAAGTAATCGTCACTTTTTGAAAAAAATAATTTCCTCATGTGATAAAAACTTATTCCCTGCATATGTTTAAAAAGGATGTGTCCTCTATAGTATTAGACCTGACGGAATGGTTAATTGTAGGTATTGACCATTTCATACCCTCGAAAAAGTTTCAGCAAAAACCTAACAGTCAGCCATGGTTCTCTCCAGAATGTGCCGCTGCCATTGCGCACAGAAATCACTTTTTCCACTGCTTCAAACGTAATAGATGTATGGAAACTAAAGCCGTTTTCAGGACTGCCAGCAACCATTGTAAGAAAGTAATAAGGAACGCAAGAGAGTTGTATGCTCAATCTGTTAAGTCCAAAGTAGCTGAGCAGCGGCTTGGTTCCCACCAGTTTTGGCAAATAGCAAACAGAATCCTGAACAGAAGCGTGTGCTCCATCCCAACTATTATCAATGGACCTGAGGTAATCTCGTCAGCATCAGACAAAGCTAAACTTTTTGTCAAGAACTTTGCAGCTAATTCTACCCTTTGCGACCAAGGCCGCCAACCCCCAATATTTCCTCCTGTATCAGAAAACACGCTATGTGATATACGTATATCTGTACGTGATGTTGCCAAGCTTATCAAAAACCTTGATTCCAGTAAAGCAACTGGCCCTGACGGTATTCCAATTATAGTACTCAAAAAACTTCAACCTGAACTAGCGCCCATACTTACAAAACTGTTTAAACGTTGTCTTAAGGAGAATAGTTTCCCATCTCCCTGGAAAATCTCATCAGTATGCCCTGTATTTAAGAATTCAGGTGATCGCTCATCCCCCTCTCAGTACAGGCCAATAAGTCTCCTGTGCGTCATGAGTAAGTTGCTAGAATCTGTGTTAAATACAGAAGTAATCAACCATCTCAACAAAAATAACCTTCTTAGTGACACTCAATATGGTTTCCGTTCTGCTAGATCTACAGCAGATGTGCTTACAGTTATATCACATAGGATTAGCAAATCTCTCGACGGTGGCAATCTTTCTAGGGCAATTGCTCTTGACATATCTAAAGCCTTTGATAGGGTATGTCATAAAGGTTTACTTCATAAGATCGCGAGCTATGGTATAGCTGGAAAAGTTTTCTCAATTATTAAATCATTTCTTTCTGATAGGTTCATAAGAGTAGTAGTTGAGGGGCAAAAATCAGAAGCTCACAGTATTAATGCTGGTGTCCCTCAGGGGTCCATCCTGGGCCCAACTCTTTTCCTGATCTACATTAATGATCTTCCAAATCATATCCTTACATCATTTGTAGACATTTATGCTGACGACACTACCATTTATGGTAGCACATCTAAGACAGTAAACGACCAAGTTCTCTCCAATTCTCTCTCCTCTGATCTTGAGCACGTAGTACAATGGGGAAAGGAGTGGCTGGTTACTTTTAATGCATCTAAAACCAAGCTTCTCTCCTTACATCATCAACATTCTAATCCACATTTGGCATCAATTGAAATGAATGGCTATTGTCTTCTGGCAGCCTCAAGTTTTGACAAGCTTCTGGGCTTGACCATTACTCCTGATCTTAAATGGAACATGTACATCAAATCTGTTGCCAAGGCCGCTGGGAAAATGGTGGGATCTTTCTATCGATCCGGTAAATATCTCACTGCTGATGCTATTCTCTATCTATATAAGAGCCAGGTACGTCCAAGGATGGAATACTGTTGCCACATCTGGGCAGGGGCTGCTAGAAAGGACTTGTCCTGCCTTGATAGAGTTCAAAATAGACTTCGTAGCCTCGTAGGAGATGTCCTTTTCTCCTCCTTGCAACCTCTATCTCACAGAAGAGATGTTGCGAGTTTGTCTCTGATGTATCGTTATTTTCATGGAAAGTGTTTGACTGAGCTTAAATCTATGGTCCCCCCTCGCCAAACGTCACAAGAAACACTCGTCTAGCTGTAAACACTATCAATAATTCCCCCCACTCTTTATCTGCGCCTAAACCTAAACCTAGATTCCATGAACAAAGCTTCTTTCTTAGAACTGCACGCCTGTGGAATTGTCTTCCGTTTTCCTGCTTTCCGGCTGACTACAATATGGTTGTGTTCAAGTCTAAAGTAAATAAGTTCTTTATGAGCCGTTCCATATAAGTTATCAAATTTACCAAATTTTCATTACTAATGATTACTATATTGTCCAATTTCTACTGTACACTCTTTAACCCTTATCCTTGAGTGGCCTCTGGGCCTTGATAATGTGGTGATGCCTTTGTAAAAAAAAAATATCTTATGAAGTATTTATTCATTTTTAGCATCCTTGAAAACCTATAAAAGACGTTATTCTTAAGTAGACGTGTAAGTATCGAAAATAAAATAATAAATTAATGATAATAATTCACTGAGAAACTTGAAAAAAAGATGAAAACAAAAGGCATTAAACTTTTTCTACTATCTTTAATTAAATTTTGAATGTTAAAATTTCCCCAAAAGTTAACAATTGACATTTTTGTCTTGCACAAAAACGTATATAAATAGTTAAAAAAAAAGAAGGTTCTTGAAAGAATTTATTTATTGTCTAAATAAGATTTAGGGTGATTTTCTATGAGAATATGCAACAATATTATCACATAAGTACCTGGATTTCAAATAATTCTACTTATTCATATAGGCAACCAGTTACTTCGTGTCGATTTGATACAATGTCTACATTTGTACTTGATAAAAAGCAAACTACGGAAGACCAAACAGGCCAAAAAAAAATTATTTTTCAGTGACGAAAATGTCAATGTATTATTAACGCTGAGGCTGGCCAGTACCAAATGGGTGACCATTTGTATGAGTTTGGTTTTTAATGTGTATGTGTGTGGGGGTCAAGCCCCCCAAAAATGGGGGGAAAGGCAATTTAAACAATAAAAAAATTTATTTCAGCACGTTTGGTCCACTGTAGTCGAAAGGCAGCAAACGTTTTCAAACGGTATTGAAAAAAATGATGATATTTTTAACACAAAAGCACAATATTTATTGATTATTTTGTATCGATTATTCAAAGCATTCCCTGTTTAATAATGTTTATTCGGCTCGCTAAAAAGAATTGTTAATTTATTTATTAAAGATTTTAAAATGGCTTTTTTCGTATATTAAAAAATATTTTTTTGTTTTGCTTAACTTTAATTATTTTACTTAATATATGAAAGCGGAATAATTAAACACAATCGAATTTCTGATATTCAGACGTCAAAATAAGGTATGCAAACAAGTTTTTTTTAATCTATAATCCTGTCCCTTATAACAAGACAGTATATTTTGTTCAGTTTCAGATGATTATTTTTCGCATATTTGGAACCCCTCAAAACAAGGGGGCTGTAAGCAAAAAATATATATATATATATATAAATATCGTTTATGAAAAATAAGTACCCTGTTATAAAGATTATTCTTCTCTTAATAATCGCTGAAAATTTCGTATTGATTGGATAATTAGCTGATTTTTAGTAGATTTTTAAAAAGACGGTCCGTCAAAAAGTACTTACGTGGCCCCCCCCCCTCAGTTTGAGCGGTGCTTATTCTAAAGAATATTTGTAATTTTGAAAGATTTTAGACATTGACTTTTTTTGTGTTTAAGTCATTAGTGAAAACAAAATCTGATTTTTTTTTAACTTGTGAAATCGTTAAAAACAACATTTATAAAATTATTATATTTTTTTATTTTTAAGTCAATACTGAAAACACAAACAATCTACAGCGAAAACTTTTCCATGATAAATCAACATTTTCATAATGATTATCCCCTTTTTTTTCTGATTTCATGTTTCAATAAAGACAAAAGGACATTAAAGAACAAAAATCAAGAAAAATGTTATCAATTTTGTACGTGAAAGGCACCGTCAAAAATGGCCGAAAAATCATTTATTAAAATCATTATTTCTGAGTAACTTTTTTTTCCAGAAAGATAAAACCCTGAATTTTATCATATAGAAAACAGAATAATGTAAAACCTTTTCTACTATTTTTAATTAAATTTTAAATGTTAAATTTTCCCAAAAAGTTAACAATTGACATTTTTTGTCTTGCACAAAAAACGTACATAAATATTAAAAAAAAAAAAAGGTTTTTGAAATAATTAATTTATTTATTTGTTGTCTAACTAAGATTTAGGATGATTTTCTAAGAGAATATGCAAAAATATTATAATATAAGTACCTGGATTTCAAATAATTCCACTTATTCATAGAGGCAACCAGTTATTTTGCGTCGATCTAGAGTCTAGACCGACACTGTTTACGTCTGCATTTGATAAAAAGCAAACTATGGAAGACCAAACAGGCCAAAAAAACTTATTTTTCAGTGACGAAAATTTCAATGTATTATTAAGCTGAGGCTGGCCAGTACCAGATGGGTGACCATTTGTATGAGTTTGGTTTTTAATGTGTATGTGTGTGGGGGCCAGGCTCCCCAAAATGGGGGGGGGCAATTTAAAGCAGAATAAAAAAAAAATTTATTTCAGCGCGTTTGGTCCACCGTAGTCGAAAGGTGGCAAACGTTTTCAAACGGGATCGAAAAAAAATGATGCTATTTTTAACACAAAAGGCACAATATCGAATATTTTTTTGTATCGCTTCTTCAAAGCATGCCCTGTTTAATAATGGTCATGCATTATTCGGCTTGCTAAAAAAAATTGTTAATTTATTTATCAAAGATTTTAAAATGGCTTTTTTCGTATAAATATTAAAAAAAAAAAATTTTGTTTTGCTTAACTTAAATTAATTATTTTACTTAACATATTCACCGAATTTCACACTTCAAAACTCAAAAGCGGGATAATTAAACACAATCGAAGTTCTGATATTCAGACGTCAAAATAAGGTATGCAAACAATTTTTTTTTTAATCTATAATTCTGTCCCTTACAACAACACAATATGTTGTGTTCAGTTTCAGATGATTATTTTAAGCACATTTGTTCCCACTTCAAAACAAGGGGGGGTTTGTAAGCAAAAAAAAATATATATATAAATATCGTTTATGAAAAATAAGTACACTGCTATAAAGTTGATACTTCTCTTAAAAATCGCTGAAAATTTCGTATTGATCGGATAATTACCTGATTTTTGGTAGATTTTTAAAAAGACGGTCCGTCAAAAAGTACTGACCTGCCCCCCTGGGATTATTCGCTTTTTCTTTCTGATTTCCTGTTTCAATAAAGACAAAAGGATATTAAAGAACAAAAATCAAGAAAAATGTTTTCAATTTTGTACGTAAAAATAACCACCACTGATAACATAAACAATTACGTATTGACCGTTTTTTAATGTAGTCATTATTAAAAACAACAAAAAAATAATGTAGTCAGTATTAAAAACAAAATCTGATAAATTAGTGACCATTCGATAATAATCCGATGAAAAATGAAAAAAAAGATGAAAATAAAAAATACACATACGTGCGCCATGTAGTAATACTTACGTTTTTATTTTATAATCTGCTTTCGGTTAACTTTATCTGCTTTTATAAAGGAAACGATTTTTCAAATGTGATTGACTTTACAAACTCAACTTAACATTCAAGATGACGAACGGAAGAGCAAGTTCGCAGAAAACAAAATTGGAGGAAAAATGAAAAATAAATCATTTCGAAATAGAGCCGATCTATTTGGTGAATATCACGTATAAAATCAGTATTATTTTATTCAACATTTTAATATTTACATGAGAACAGATTACAAGTTTTATTTTTTTTTTATTAATGTGCAATTTAATGACGGAAACTGGTATTTTTTAAAGCCACTTCTTTTCGTATTTTTATTTATTTTTTATATAGATTTCCGATTATTTCTTAATTGTATTTAAAAAAGGTTGGAAGAAACCGACAAATTCATTTAAATTAAGAACGTAAATAAATTCCTTGTAAAACCCAAAAGTTCCTTGAAAAATAAATACTCTGTGACTATTTCAAAGATAATTAATAAAATAAAATGTAATATTTTTCATCTCAAAGTTGTATCAAGAAGCGGAACTTGATGTAACAACAAAAACATGAAATCCTATCATACGTAAACGAAACGAAACGAAACTTCTCCAGCTTTTTTTTTTATTGCAGCAAAAATTAGTTTAAATTATTTTCTTCTGTATATTCACTTTCACTACAACAAAAAATCAAGTAGAAAAATATTTTACCATAAAAAAAAAATTAGGTGAATTCAAAATAATTAAAATAACAATTCATCGTTTTGGGGAGTTTTGTTAAAAAAAAAAAAAAAAAAAAAAAAACTGTGACAAAGCAAGATAAGTTACTCTTCTACCTACCTGGATAAGTTATGTTATTTTAATGCTTTTGTTGTGGGGCTGGTCGTCCAGGGACAATCGACCCAACAACCAACAAGGTAGACACAGGCAAAAAGTAAACAGCAGAAAAAAGCAAAGAAGGATAACAGACACAGGTTGATTGGTTAAAGACGAGTGTTCGCCTTTTATTTGCAAAGGAAACGAAAAATTTAATGACCTGGATGCTGGTCCCCAGAAAGGTCACACGTCACTAGAGGCAGGGTCTGGATGTCTGGAATAGGTACTCTAACGTGGTTCTGGTTCAGGGTTCCTCGCTGGGTCTGGAACGATCGGCTGGACGTCACTGAGAATGGAGGGGTCAGTGTTAAGGAACGGACGACACTGAGAACGGAGGCATCAGTGTTAAGGAAGGGACGACACTGAGAACGAAGGGTCAGTGTTTAGGAGTGGACGGTCGGTAGGGAGCCAGATGAGAGCGACTTTGCAGACTGGAGGAGTGAGGTGCAGGTAAAAGCTGCAGGAGGAAGCTGGAGGCACCAAGGGCTGGAAAGTTGCTGGAGGTGCTGGAGCGAGCTGGGTGCGCTGGAGACTGGAGTTTCCCGGTATTTATTTGCTTCCCCACTGAGCAAACTAGGCGCACAGCCGTTTTTTTTTAATGTGAGGAGTGATGGGGAAATGAGGACCAACTCCCCGGGGAGTAGGGGGGCTGGATAGTGACAATTGGTATGAAGGGTTGGTATTTATTTGCTCCCCCACTGAGCAAATTAGGCACAAGACCGATTTTTTATGTGAGGAGTGAAGGGGAAATGGGGACCAACTCCCCGGGGAGTAGGGGAGCTGGATAGTGACAATTGGTATGAAGGGTTGCCCCTACATTGACCAAGGTCTTGTATGTGGGGTTTCCCCTACATATGGGTATTTATTTGCTCCCCCACCGAGCAAATTAGGCACAAGCCCTATTTTTAAAGTGAGGAGTGAATGGGAAATGGGGACCAACTCTACGGGGACTAGGGGAGCTGGATAGTGACAATTGGTATGAAGGGTTGCCCCTATATTGATCAAGGAGTATTTATTTGCTCCCCCACTGAGCAAATTAGGTACAAGGCCGATTTTTAAAGTGAGGAGTGAAGGGGAAATGGGGACCAGCAACCCGGGGAGTAGGAGAGCTGGATAGTGACAATTGGTGTGAAGGGTTGCCCCTATATTGACCAAGGTCTTATATGTGGGGGTTTCCCCACATGGTCTTTGTTTGAACTTTAGTGTCCACTCATTTTGGCCAGCGTTATGTTAGTTACGTCAGTCCCAATGAAACAAACAAACGACTCTAATTAATTGTAGAACGAAATTTATGCAATCAAAAGTAAATTGTGATTGTTGATTCCATTTAAATTAATTTCGTCTAAAGGGTAAAAAGTCAATTGCCTTTTTTATAGGTGTTTTGTTGATATATGTTCATGCGTTTCACTCGTGCTTAGCCGAATGTTTCACTCATGTTTAGCTGAACGTTTCACTCGTTTTTAGTCAAAGGTTTTACTCATGTTTAGCCGGTAAGGGAAGGAGCGGGGGTGAAGAAAGAAAGAAGAAAAAATGGAGGCGGTGATTTTGAAACTGTGACACTTTTATTCGGTACAAAAATCGCTTATGGCCACCGTGTTACATTTCATGAAACATGCGGAAAAGTATCTTTCCAGTAGCGTGAAAATTTGATTTTATCCATTATAAGGCCTCGATAGTTCGAACTGAGTTTTCTCCTTTAATCAAGACATTAAAGAATGAAAGTATTGAAAAAAGTTTAAATTGTGAGTATCCATTCTGGAATGAAGTTCTCCGGGGGGAAAAAATTCTCTTAATTTCATCAAGTATTTTTTTTTTTTTTTTTACAGCGACAAAACAATTTGTCATAATACAGAGTAAAAGGTTCGATTTTTAGGAAGCTAAGCTAGTATTAAAGATGGGGAGGGAGTGTCGGCGCTTTAAATTGAGTCATCTCCCCATGGTGTTTCTAAAATTCAAACAAAACATTCAAAGATGTCTATCTTCAACATGCTGTCGTAAAAACGCGTTTTTTTTCCGCAGTAAAAAAAAAAAAAAAAAAAAAAAAAAAACCTACTTGATCAAATAAAGTGAATTTTTTTCGGAGATTTTCAGTCCAAAACGGATACGTACAATATAACCTTATTTCGATATTTTCATTTTTAATGTCTTGATTAAACTGTACAAGTACCGATGTTCGTTTTCAGCACACTCGAAAACCCATAGAAAACAAGTTTTTTAAAGTAAGTTTTGTGTTGGTCTATCAGGTCACAATTACCAAATACCTCCCTAAAATAAATTACCAGATCCCCTCTCCCCCCAAAATGTGGCCATAAAGTGGGTGCTCCTTGTACGTTAAATGAATATAGAAAAATGATCCGCCACTTTTTCAAACTATAATTTCTTCATACCTTAGAAACTATTTGTTTCCTCGAATTCTACACGTTATTTTCGTTTTCAGTGCAACCAAAACCCTTAGATGAAAATTTTAAACGAGTTTTTTAGGGTGGAAGGTACTGCACCATTTCAATATTTATTTATTTATTCTCATTGACTTATTATTGAAATGAAACCAAACAGTTTTATTTGTTTTTATTTTGGTGGACCCCCGAAACCAATAAATGGCGCTATCTTTGCTCCCCTACAAATGAAGAGACAGAAAAAAATAATTAAAAAAAAAACGGAAAACGTTTCTTTTCGTTTACGAAGAAATCTGTCAATATTACCTGATACAAAATACCCTTGAAAAATAAATACTAGTTTTCTGGGACTATTTCGAAGATAATTAGTAAAATAAAGGGTAATCTTGACAGTTTTCTTACCGGCCTCCCCAACGAAAAATAACTCGTCTCTAAGTTGTATCAAGAAACGGAACTTCATGTAAGAACGAAAACAACGAAACGAAACTTCTTCGGTATTTTTTTTTTTCATTAATGCAATACTTAGTTTTAGGTAGGTAGAAGAGTAACTTATCTTGCTTTGTCATTTTTTTTTGGGGGGGGGAGGGGGCTTCTCTTAACAGAACTCTCCAAAACGGTGAATTTTTATTTTTTAGTTATTTTGATGTTTTTTTTACAAAGGAGTCACCACATATCAAGACCCGGAAGCCATTCGAGGATAAAGGTTAATGAGAGCACAGTGATCAAGGAGAACATGTCGTAGTCATCATTATTAGTGGAAATTTTGATTACTTAAGGGAATAGCTCATCAAGAATTTGTTCATATTGGACTTGAAGACAACCTTATTGTAGTCAGTTGGAAAGCAGGAAAACGGAACAGAGTTTCTAAGAAAGAAGCTTTATTCATGGAATCTACGTTTAGGTCTAGACACAAGGCTGGAGTTTAGGCGGGAAAATAATCTCGAACCCTCTATCGCGCAAAAGGAACTAAATTCCTGTAGTCACCGTTACGTTACCATGGAAACAATGTAAACATTTTTTTAAATAATTTTAAGCAATGAATAGCTTTTTTAATGATTAAGTAATAATAATAATAATAATAATAATAATAATAATAATAATAATAATAATAATAATAACAATGATAATAATAATAATAACAGTAATAATAATAATAATAACAACGATATTAATAATAATAACGATAATAATAACAACAACAATAATAACAACAATAATAACAGTAATAATAGCAATAATAATAATAATAATGGCAATAATAATAATAATAATAATAATAATAATAATAAATAGAAATATTAAATTATCAGAAATTATTAAAGAAAAATGTTTTAAATATGAATAGATCTTTTTATAATTTTAAACTATGAAAACCTTTTTTAACTTTAAGTTTAAACAATTTAAATAGACCTTTTTTTTAATTTTTATATTTCTTTCAAAATTATAAAAAAAATTTATTTCTGCTGTGTGAAATTAAAATTGAAAAAAGTTTACATTGTTTAAAATTACAACATAATAAATTTATATTTATATTCATAGAATTACAACATAATATATTTATATTTATATTCATAAAATTACCTATTTGCAGAAAATTTAAATGCAATATTCGTTTTCCGAAAACCTTTACCCCAAAACCTTTAAAAGTCGTAATTTTAAAGGAAAATGCTAAGATGGAATCAAATAAAAATTTACCATGGAAAATTATATAAAGTTCGGCATTTATATATTTTAGGTGCCATGCTGAAATAGTAACGTTATTATTTCGAAAGCCATTCTTTACATAGGGAAGGTATTTTGTAACTATTCCATGTTTCCGACTAACAATTTAATAATAAAAATATATTGTGGAACTTGAATTTAACCTGAAAAAAAAAACTTTTGGAAAATAGCGCGGTGTATCGACATGCAAGAAACATAATGTCTGTATACACCCACGCAATTTTCGGATTAAAAGTCATGTTAGCTACATGACATTTAATCCGTATGAAGTCCTTGTGCATTTGGACAAACTGCCAACTAACAGAATTCTACCTACATTGCCAGCAGTCATTACCAATGCCTATTTGACGCAATATTTTATTATAGAGTTCGCAACCATGAGGACAATTACTATCGTGCCTACCCACAGTCTCCTCGAGACATCTGATTACAGAGATACCGCCATTTTTCCCTCATACAGAAATTAATTGTGCCAACGGGGCGAAACCACGCTCAACACTGCAGAATGAGCACATCATCATTTGCACCTCGGATTCTTAGACAATCCCGTTTTTTACGCTTGCATAAGCACGAGTCCATCGCATTTCTTCCACAATAACCATACGAAGACAAATACAATGCCATTCAAGCCACTGATACCGCCGATCTCTAACAGATCACAGCCAAACCAAGGAATGACGAGGAATTATTACCGATGACATTCTGACTTTGCTCAACTCAACTCCGACACACGCTGTTTCTTTCAATATTGCACCATATTCTCACGTGGCAACCTCAACAAGTTGGTGATGTCACTTTTCTCTTGACAGCCGTCGAACAAGTTGTACCATTTCAAACAAGGTTTTATAAAAAAATGTCAGTAATCAATCAAATCAATCAAATCAATTATTTTTACAAAATATCGATTTTATTAAATATGAAATGTAAATTATCAATCAAATAAATTTTTTCAAAATATTCATTTTCAGAAAAATTAATTGTAAATTAGAAATCTAATCATTTTTGTTTTAAATATTTATTTTAGGAAAAATAAATGTAAATAATCCATCAAATAATCTTATTTCAAAATATTTATTTTGTGAAAAATAAATGTAAATCAATCAAATTAATTTTTATCAAAATATCTATTTTATGAAAAATAAAATTAAAAAATTAATCAAATCAATTTTTGAAATTATTGATTTTATAAAAATAACTGAAAATAATTAATCAAAATTTGTTTTTAAAATATTGATTTTGTGAAATAAATGTAAATAATCCAATCAATTTTTTTGCAAAATATTGTAAATAAATATAAATAATCAATTTTTTAAAAAATTTGATTTTAATAAAATAAATGTAAATAATTAATCAAATCATTTTTCCAAATATTAATTTTATGAAAAATTAATGTAAATAATTAATAACATTTTTTTGCAAAATATAAACTTAAAAAAAATGAAAATAATAAATGTGAAATGTTTTTTCCAAATTTTTTTATTAAAAAAATAAAAATAATCAATCAAATCAATAATTTTTAAAAATATCGATTTTCATTAAAAATAAATGTGACAAATCACTCAAATAATTTTTCTAAAAATATTTATTTATTAAATATAAATGTAAATAATCAAGTCAATTTTTTCTCAAAATATTGATTAAAAGTAAAATAAATGTAAATATTCAATCTAATAATTTTTTTATTGCAAACATTCAAGATTATGAGAAATAAGCAATCTAATCACATTTTAAAAAATATGGATTTTATAAAAAAATAAATGTATATAATCAATCAATTAATTTTTTCAAACTATTCATTTTATTAAATCAATTAATCAAATAATTTTTGATAAATACTGATTTTATGAAACATAAATTTAATTAATCAAATCAATGCTTTTCAAAATATTGATTTTATGAAAGAAAAAATGTAAAAAAAAAATCAATGAAATAAACAGTGACTTTAAGATAAATAAATGTATGTAATTAATCAAATCAATTTTTTTTCAAAATACTGATTTTCTGAAAAATAAATGTAAATAATGAATCAAAATTTTTTTTCAAAATATTGATTCTATGAGAAATAAATGTAAAAAGCAAATCAAATGAATCATTTTAAAAATGTTGTTTTCTTAAAATAAATATAAATCAAATCAATTTTTTTTTCAAAATATTGATTTTTAAGAATAAATGTAAATAAATAAAAACAATCCCCACGTGCGTGGTCTCCTCTCGTGCTGCATGTGAGATGACGCCATAAAAATAGTGAAGAAATGATGAATGTGAGAAGTGTGAAGGGCCAACGTTGCCTTCACATTTTCGCCAAGTTTCAGAAAAAAACTAATGGAGCAAAAGTTATGGGGTAAAAAGTGCCATTTTGTGCAATTTGGGGGCATTTGTGACCCCTTTTCAGTTTCTGGGAACGCCGTATCCCATTGACAACGGAAAAACGATGCAGTTTTACGCCTTAAGACATGTATATTTTAATTCAGCACCATGGAAAACTACTATCTAGGTATGCATATCAACTTCTTGAGTAACATGAAAAAAGAACTCCAAAAAGCTATGTTTTTTTAGTCTTAAAAGTCCCAGAGGAATGCTAAGCAGAATTTTGCCAGGGTCCCCCCCCCCATACTGAATTTATATTCAGAACAATAGACTCTACATTTTTGCCAAGTTTCAGAAAAATCTAATCGATCAAACGCTATGGGGCAAAAAGTGTCATTTTTTGGCAATTTTGGAGCAGTTTTTGGCCTCTTTTGAGCCCCTGTGTAAATGGATAACGGTTCAGTTTCAGACTTTAATACATGTATATTTGAGTTTACCACGGTGAAAAAACACTATATAATCAGGCATATCAAGTTTTTGTCGAGAAATATAAAAAAAGAGCCACAAAATGGGGCGTTTTTAGTACTGAAGGTCCAGAAGGACGCGAACCTTTGATTTATATTAAGAACTATCGGCTCCACATTTTCAAAAAAATCTAATGGATGGATCAAAAGTTATGGAACCAAATGTGTCATTTTTTATTATTTTGGGGGCATTTTAACCTCTTTTAAACTCCTGGATGCACAATGGAAATTTTTGAAAAAATTGTTTTTTACTGTGCACATCTATTTAATGAAATACAATTTGTGGCAAAATTCCAGGAAAAACTAATGGACGGTTATCTGGAAATAGTCTGGACTAACGGACGCACAGAATCACGAAATGCATATAATCAATAAAATCATTTTTTTTAATATTGATTTTATGAAAAATTAATGTAAATAATTATTTTTGTCAAAAATATTGATTTTATGAAAAAAATGAATGTAAATAATTATTTTTTTGAAAACTATTGATTTTATCAAAAATAAATGTAAATAATTATTTTTTTCAAAAATATTGATTTTATGAAAAATAAATGTAAATAATTATTTAATTGAAAAATATTGATTTTATGAAAAATAAATGTAAATAATTATTTTTTTCAAAAATAATGATTTCATGAAAATAAATGTAAATAATTATTTTTTTCAAAAATAATTATTTCATGAAAATAAATGTAAATAATTATTTTTCTCAAAAATATTGATTTTATGAAAAATAAATGTAAATAATTATTTTTTTGAAAAATATTGATTTTATCAAAAATAAATGTAAATAATTATTTTTCCAAAAATATTTATTTTATGAAAAATAAATGTAAACAATTAATTAAATCATTATTCTTCGAAAAAAATGAATAGGTTGTTCATTCACAGTATTTGCAGAGTTGGAGGGCCGGGGAGCTCAGCAAATTTATGATAACATATTGGAAAGTCTGCAATCTACTGGATTTGAAGACTTCAAAAAACAATCTGATTGAGTTTTGTTCAGATGGAGCAAATGTGATGCTTAGGCGGAATTCGGGAGTAGGTACTAGACTTAAAAATGATTTCGCTGGAATTGTCATCTGGCATTGTTTGAATCATCGTTTGCAACTTGTTTTGGATGACTCTGTGAATGACATAAAGCAAGTCAATCATTTCAAAATATTTATGGATAAGATCTGTAGTATTTTTCACCAGTCCAACAAAAATACAATGGAAATCTTCATTTCTGAGGGAAGAGGGCAACAAATTTTGAAGACAGGTAGGATTTAGGGGCAACCATGGGTCTCTTGTTGGTTAAGATCTGCACTTGCTGTGTGACGAGCTTAGCCTGCATTGTATATATACTTTTACAATAACACTATATGCTCAGGGATGGCCTCCCGCCTGTGCAACTAAACTTCTTGATGGATCTGGCGTTAATGATATTTTGCAAGAAATGTAATTACACAGTAATACTCTCAAAGCAAGGAGCATAACTTTGTTTCGAGAAGAAAACTTCATAAAAATATTTATCAAAGCATTGGAATTTCTGAAAGATAATGTAGGTAAACATGAAAAGCAAACTAATGAGAAAGAGTTGCTTCTGATGACTTCAAGGACATTCAGTTCACTGACAATAGATGATTTGTCTGCCTCGTCAAAAGCTAACGAAAATAGTTGTAGATAACATGAAGAAAAAATCATTGTTGATGAACATCTAAAAGCAACAAACAGTGATGAAGAAAACTTGATTGAGGAAAGCACTTGTAAAGTAGAGGAAATGCAAGTTCCCTGGATTGCAGCTGAAAAACGACTTGGCAAACTCGGTCATATCTTGCATCATGAAATCAGTTTGAATGACTTCAAAGACTTTGTGGAAGATGGTCTGAGGAACTACCGTAATTACCAAAAAATTAATGCCAACAAGTAAAAGTGTAGAAAGAGCAAAGAACATCACCAATAATATAGCAATAACCTTGGCAGAGGCAGAAAACAAGTTTAGTCTTTATAGCATTAAATGTTTTTCATCCATTTAGAGTCCCATTCAAATACAAATTGAACATAATTTTCCAAAGTTCCTTCCATTAATTTGAATATGTGTACATTCATTTTATTTCTCATGTCTATTATAGTGAAATTACAAAACTGATGTAAATCTTGAGTTTCATAAAATTCCATATGACTACACTAGATAAGATGGTATTAAGATTTATTTAATAAATATACTAATAATACTCCAGAGATCAAGATGAACATTATTATTTTTTCTTAAAAATTAAAACAATAAGAATGAAGTAAAATAAAATATTTATTTCTATATAAGATTCGATTAAGTTTATATATTTTTATGCATGCATGTGTATATATTTTCATGTTTTTTTTTATTTTACAAAATATTAAAAAATTAGGTGAATTTTTTTTCTGGAGCAGTGTAACAGAACACGTGTGAGAAAATCAGCAGCAGCTGTAGGATCGCTGGCTTGTGAATATATTAGCAGCAGACCTTACAGCATGTATGCAAATCAACAAATATGCACGAGCTTGCATGACAAGAAAAGAAGAGAGAAAATACACTTTGTTATCAAGGGCAGAAGTGAAATGCAAGTTGGGAAAGATGGACGTGTTAAAATGAAGGTGAGAAATATTTTTCTGAATAAGCATTCCCACTATTTAGCAAATGTAGGTTTAGTGCAGAAACATTTTTTATTTTTAGGGGTCAGGAGTCAACAACCAACAAGGATATCACGGCAAGCCAGGAACAATAATTACCTCGTCTATAAAACAAAGAACTTGATCGCTTTAAGGTGAAAACGCAAGTGAGAAAAAACATGCATTTATGAAAATTACTTACATGTGAATATTATTCACAACTTTTAATAAAGAATTCTTACTGATTGAAAATAACTATTTAATCTTATAAAATTGTTGATGTAAACATGTTTTGTTATAAAATTTCGTTTTCTTCAATTTTTCATCATAAAAATTCTGTTTGATTTTAATAAATACTTACAAATTGGTGATCGTAATATGCATTAATGTTTAATTTATTTTCTTTATAATAAATATGCACATCACAATATATTCTTCTCCAACTAATCTAGCAATGGTTATTGTAAGATTATTCATTGGAAAAAAGAAACATTTTTAATGCTAAATTATGTGTACGTGGTAAAAATAAACAATGCAGAATAAAAGTATTTAATCCCAAATAAAATTAATAAAAATATCTATTCTAACATTTTGTTAAATTTATTTCACGTTTTCTCTCCTCAAACAAAAGAAAAAGGTTAAGAAATAATTTAACATTTCATGTTGTCATATCACTGGTGACTTGGATGGGCGCATTTACACGACTGGTTTTGTTGATGTTTCCAAACCAACTGGTTTAGCCACGAGAAAAGTGTGTTAAAAGGTCAGTAAAATTACACATTACACAAAGTATTTTCATCTGATAATAGATACATTTATTCTAAGTAAAAAAATTCGTTCGCAAAAGTATAAAATCCCTCCAAAATATAACGACTACACAACTTACTATCTACATCGAGGCTGTAAATAGCTAATCAGTTTATAATTGTTGAATAGCTTTTTGTAGAAGTGCGGAAATTGAGAAATAAAGCTGCATTATCTGGAAAACGTTTTTCTTTCAAAATCATGGTGAGTGTTCTCTATAGGCTTCAGTTGTTGGTCCGATTCCTTTAAAGACATCACATGATTTTAACTTGGCAGTCAGTTGCCATTACCTTTGCAAATGCAGAGGCATCTGACTCGCTTGTTTGCGCCTATTCACGGTCCTTAGATCATCTACATCAGAGTTACCTTCTCCTAGATGCATGTCTTTACTAAGACGAAAGATGTATTTCTCCTAGTGAACTAATGCATCACTTGTACATTTTTTATGATCCAGCACACTACATACAGCAACTAACCTTCCCAAATGATCACCCATCTGGTACTGGCCAGGCTCACCATTGCTTAACATTGGTGATGTGGTGGGAATCGGTGTGTCAACATAATTGTGCTGTATAATAATAATAAGCTCCTGTAATTGTAGTCATTTTTGGATGTGGTGAGTCCAAGTGCTTCCAATTCATTAACTGGGTTGTTACCATGGTTCACAGTTGGCTCATCAATGCAGATGTATTTTAATTCTCGTTGTGGATGGAACATACAACCAGATGCTATAAAATTAATGTTATGACAGACGTTCAATACTTAATGCCTTGGTCTAATTTCTCATATAAGCTGATTTCATAGAAATAGAAAATTAATAAAAACAGATGCCAGACATTCACAAAATATCAAACAATACACAAAAACTACATTACAAAAATATTTTCAGTTTTTTTTTATTTTACTTTGTAGGAGCCGGAAATTATGACAACAGTGTGTGGAATTTTGATGCTGGAAGTTTTGACAACAGGGTGTCAAGTTTTTGAGTTGGAAATTTTGCCAACAGTGTCGAATTTACCTGATAAATTGTTAGTTTAACCACATACTTTTAGCTTGATTTTATTCTGATATGATTTATGGATAGTTATATTATTTGTCTTTTTTGTGTCATATTCTTCAGTCAAATTCTCAGAAATCAAGGGGCTCCCTACGTAGGGGTCCTCCTTGAACCCTATATGAGATACATGAATATTTGAATGTTTGGTACTAATGCACTTACTGATCCACGCTATTTTTTAAATCGTATTTCCAAGTTTAATTAAAGTTTTATGATATGCTTTTTTATTCAATTGTAAGGTTAATTTCTCATATAAGCTGATTTCATAGAAATAAAAAATTAATAAAAACAGATGCCAGACATTTAGTAGACACATAGCTGTATGAATTGTAGAGTCATAATCAGTGCTGTATGACATGTCCAACTTTTGTTCCCAGGATTTGCTGCAGCCATGTCGATATATTTACACATTCAATATTCAACATTTTACAAATCGCAATGTCGATATATTTACACATTCAATATTCAACATTTTACAGATGGTCATGTCGATATATTTATACATTCAGTGAGGTCTTTTTAATATTCTAACCGTCGCTTTAAGTGTTATTGCTTTATTTCTCTTGCACTTGGTTCACCTTATATATTCGCTAGTTTTTGACATTCTTTTCATTAGCCTGGTTGCTCCTATAATGACTGGTATGATTGTTACTGTCTTAAGATTCCAGTTTCTTCACATGTACTTAATAAGTTCTTGTTATTTTGTTATTTTCTACCTCTCTGATCTATTAATGCCAGCATCATTACACATGCTTACTTCAAGTAGATTTGCCACTTTCTCCCTATGTCAGGGTTAATAGCCTCATTTTGTAGGTATGTAGCTGTATGGCCGAACAAAGTTGAAGTATGTGCAAAAGAGGAACCCATACTTAACAAGGATTTAGTTTCTTCTTATGTCTTTTCATATGAGTCAACAAAGTTGACTTGAGTGCAAAAGAAGAACCACATATTTCACAAGAATGTGGTTTCTCTCCCGTATGTGTTTTCATATGATTCAACAAATGTGACTTCCAAGCAAAAGAAGAACCACATATTTCACAAGAATGTGGTTTCTCTCCCATATGTGTTTTCATATGCCTCAACAAAGTTGACTTTTGTGCAAAAGAAGAACAACATACTTCACATGAATATGGTTTCTCCCCCGTATGTGTTTTCATATGAGTCAACAAACTTGACTTCCATGCAAAAGAAGAACCACATATTTTACAAGAATGTGGTTTCTCCCCCGTATGTGTTTTCATATGAGTCAACAAACTTGACTTCCATGCAAAAGAAGAACCACATATTTCACAAGAATGTGGTTTCTCCCCGTATGTGTTTTCATATGAGTCAACAAACTTGACTTCCATGCAAAAGAAGAACCACATATTTCACAAGAATGTGGTTTCTCTCCCGTATGTGTTTTCATATGACTTACCATATATGATTTCGATGCAAAAGAAGAACCACATATTTCACAAGAATGTGGTTTCTCTCCCGTATGTGTTTTCATATGCCTCAACAAATATGATTTCGATGCAAAAGAAGAACCACATACTTCACAAGAATGTGGTTTCTCTCCTGTATGTGTTTTCATATGACTCAACATATGTGACTTCCGTGCAAAAGAAGAACCACATACTTTACAAGAATGAGGTTTCTCTCCTGTATGTGTTTTCATATGATTGAACAAATTTGACTTCCATGCAAAAGAAGAACCACATACTTTACAAGAATGTGGTTTATCTCCCATGTTTGATTTCATCTGATTCCGCAAAAAGTATATTGAATTGAGTGTATGATAATAAGATTATAAGTTTCAACCTTTGATAATTTCTATGAAGAAATTTAGAATTATTTTCAAACTTTTTCAATTACCAATGAAGAAAGGTCCTTCTCATCCATAAATGGATTTCTTTTCATTGTTGCAAATTCTGGAAATATACAATAAATTTCAAAAAATATATACAAAACATTTCAAAAAATATAATTCATGCGGTAAAATTTAATTTATTATGTTGACTTTTATTAAAAATATCCACAACATTCAATATTAATTTTTAAAAAAGAGTATAATTCCATGCAATACTGGTTAGTTAACAAATTGTTTCTATTGTCAAATATTAAACTAAATTTTTCTCATTTCTTCATTTTGGAGATGAGGATTGATTATTCATATTTGGATTCTTCAGAATATTATTCTCATTTCGTATTGTTAGTGATGGCTGAGTAAAAATCCTATGTAATTTGAAATTTTATTTTCAATCTCACTGGGAATCGAAACTTCAACTTTCAATAACAACTTACAACTGATTCTTAAGTCCTTTAACTATAGGACCAGGGTTTTTGCAGGTAATCCTAGTATAAATTTTAGAAACTATTTTGTTTCCAAATGTTATCACTATTTTTTACGACAGCCATATTTTTTTAAAAACAAATTTTAGCTAAATTAAATATAACTTCTAATTAACCTATACATCGTATGATTCACCTTTAATATGATTTTACTTTTTCATATTTAACTTTTAATTGACATAGTGTTCATGTCAATTTAATTTTCCAGATTTAAAAGTTCATCATTGTGTTGCTGTTGCTTGATGTAGTGTAGAAAATGCTCAAAAATGAACCTCTATCACCTTGCAACTGTGCACTTAGGATTAATGCCAATTACTTTGTTAGATAAACCAGAAAGGTGGAGATCACAAAGAGAACGTGGAAGCATATTGACTAAATGTAACGTTGTATAACTTGGAACGACAACAATTACTATTAGTGATGCTTTTTTCCCTAAAGGGTGGATATTTTAAGCTATGTTAAAGCTCATTTTTGCTGCCATATATATTCCGCCATAACTGATTTTTTAATCTCTCCAATGTTTTAACCTTACAGTTAGTGAATGACATGGCTCACATTATAATTTTCCACATTCATATGGAATCTCTTTGTCATGATTTTCCCATAAACCGGTTGACACATACATGTTTCTTGAAAGTCGAACCACTCTTGAATACTAACCTGACGTTTTATAGATTACAGATTCTTTCAATTTTTGCTGCTAAGTCCCGCTTCTTTGGTAGAAAACCTGCTATCCATACTACAGAAGCGATTTGACTATCTTGTTATATCTTGTGTCTTGATCTCTGGTTTGTCTTAAACTTTCCACCTCATTTTAATATGTATTATTATCATATTGTTATTAGCACATATTGATTTTGCTAAGTGTTTTAGGAAACAGACTGCTAGTTTCTTTACATTATAAAGATTGTGAGCATTGAAGTTTTGATACTGGCTACATATTTAAAGATATATAGAGTGTTATTAGAGTTTTTTATGATCTGAACCCCATGTGGCATGACATGACTTGGGAAATAAAAGACACAAGCGTTTAATTGGTGTCGTGTGTTTAATGTGCACACATGCAAACAGGCATGGCAGCTGGTAGCAAATCCACTGAAGGACAGAGTAAGGTTGTCAGAATTGATATCGTCAATAGTAAAAAGTCAATTATATTTCACGGGTGCAGCTGTCAAAAGTGAGCGCACCTGCTAAAAGCAGGTAACATATACAACCTACAGAAAAAAGCAAAAGGCGAGAGAGGCTTGCAGCCAGTCAGCAATAAATACCACACAAAGTATACAAGTTTAACAAAAAACTGACTGCAAAACGTCCGTTTCATTTGACGCCATTTTATGACCAGTTATTCGAACAAAGACTAAGGAAGCCTGAACGAACGATAAACACACGATAAAGAAATTTTCTGTGAAGTTCAGCAAAATGAAAAACAAAACAATAATTTACCATAATAGTTTAACATGTTTAAATATGCGTATCAATAATGATTATATATATATATATATATATATATATATATATATATATATATATATATACGCATGTGATGCATATAGGATGACAAAAACACATATATATATATACTCCAAATGTTTAAGTTCATTTTTTATCCTCTGTTTCGTGTTTCTTAACAAAAATGATCTTGAGTTGTATAATTATCTTGTTTTTTCGTCAGTTTCGTTATTATAATGGAGCAGCAGCTATTTTTATAATTTCAAATAGAAAAGACAGTGGCTCCAGAAAGTGGGTGGAGAGAAGTATTTTGGGGTAACCATAGCAGTGGATGAGGAAAAACGGCAGATAGCTCTCTTAACCACATGGGGCCTGATCGAACAATTCATGAACAAAAAAGGCAGTGGGATCAGAACAACAAGAGGGAAATCTCTTTTTAAGAAAACAGTGCTTTTGGAATATAAAAGAGACAGGGATTAAAGGAGGTGGATTGATGATGTCTAGTGGTATTTCAGAGTGACCGGATCAGTGGATGAGGAAAAATGTCACATTGTTCTACTAACCGCAAGTGGCCAAGTTGGACAATTCATGAACAGACTCATGTTAAACAATGAAAGTTTTAGATGAGTAGACTTGAAGAGGTCCCTAGAGGATTACTATCGAAAACTACTCAGAAAAAAAGTACTGGGATTCTTTACAGAGGATCTCAGTGATAGGGAGATGAGGAAAGTTGTGATGAGACATGAGCCACAAGTGGATTCTTGTTGAGACTATGGGTCCAGCCAGTCCCCAAAAATACGGAGACAGACGTAAAAGAGGAAACCAATTAGATAGTTAGGGACTAGTACATAAAACTAGAGAAGTAAAGAGGCAGGTAGATAATTAGATATTATTTATTGTGGTGAGGTGGCCATATACAGAGATTCTGCAGGAAGCATATCCAAGGAAACAGGGGCGTTTCATCCGTGTGATGCCTGATAAATGATACAAGGGCATCAATGCACATAGTTGGTAAAATGGGCGCATCAAACTCCTTTTCAATAAGAATTTAGGGAAAGAATTATAGAGCTCTGGTGGATAGAGAAGCAGAGTTGTCAGTAATAATTTTTTTTAAAGCACTTAGACAGGGACCTAACTATGTAATGAAGACCTTAGTTTAAGAACAGCTAATGGGCCCCCATTAATTGTAGAAGGGTTCGTTTGATTAAGATTAGGGATAGGAAGTCTGTCCATCCACAAGGACTTTGTTACAGAGAATCTCAGCACAAGTGCTATACTAAACCGCAACTTAAGAAAAATGGGTTAGGATGTACTTTGATTTAGGAGCAATAAGACTATTTGATGAGTATATCACTCTGGAAGATTATGCCCATCTTTCATCAATAGTTCAGTTAGCAATGAGAATTACATTAAAACACCTGCATCTGCATACATACTTGAGAAGGAGCTGCAAAATAACTAAGTGTAATGTGACTGGTAACATTTTAGAGATTACCATGAATGATGAGCAGAACCAATATGCTGGAGAAGTGTATCAATATTGGAAGGCATGAATTCATACTGAGACGCCCGTATTGAAAACCACTAAACCAATAACAGTTGGTAGACTTAGAGAATATACAAAACGATGCGGACAGGCGTCACTGAGACATTAAATAGGCCGTGGAAATTTCTATTAGCGTTAGTAGAAAATATATTGTGTATATTTTCGGGCTTTAAACAGGGCTGAGATTTTTTTTTCTTCTTCAACATTTCGTTACTAACAGCTATTGCGTTTACTGCTGTTATTTGCTCTTACGTTTACTATTTGCTTTGAAATTAGTTCTGTAAAGCCTTGTAAAGAGGTTTTGCTGTCTTCAGTTCTATGATAAAACACCACAATGGGTCCGCAAGATATTTTTCAAAAATAGATCTAAAATCAGGGTACAGGCAGCTTAAATTAAATAAGGACAATAATAAGAAAACTGAGTTCATCTGCCACCCAGGTTTATTTCAGTTTAACGTGATGCCGTTTGGACTTACAAATGCATCCAGGGTCTTTCAGAAATTAATGTCCATAGTTATACAGGGACAGGAAGATTATGCATAACCGTATTTGGATGATATTTTAGACTCTCAGATACGATCACATAGATAGATATGTAATTTACTTAATTTTCTCAGATACGATCACATAGATAGATATGTAATTTACTTAATTTTCTCAGATATGATGGAAATTCACTTAGATCACATAGATAGGGTACAAGCCAGTTTACATTTAGTTTGCTTGACACGGAAATATGCAAGGTTCCAATGGGACAACACATGCCTAAAAATGAAGCTTGCAGATATTGTTATACTGGTTTATCTTGATCCTGAAAAGGACAACCGACTGTACACAGATGCATCCAATAATGCATTTGAGGAATGTCTGTAGCAAATTGTCTATGATCAGAGGAAGAGTAAAGAGGTTGAAAAACCAATTTACTTGTTATGACATAAAGTTAATGATATGCAGACGAGATGGTCGACTATAGAAAAAGAAGCAACACGATACACTACACCCTTAATAAGTTGACTCACTATTTGCATAGTGCAAAGTTTATTATCTATACTGAGCACAGACCTCTAGAATATTTATTAAACTTGCCTATACAGAATAGGAAAATACAGACGTGGGCTTTTTGAGTATGGCTGCATAACTGCACCATACAGTACTTGAAATGTAAGAAAAATGTTTGTGTGGATCAATTGTCATGCACCATAGATTTGAGATGAGACAATGATGTTCCCTGATAGAAATAGATGGTAGTGCAAAGTTCTATCTATATACTTATCCATAGGGAAACGTGTGACTTACCTAACTAGCACGTGTGCATAATTCAACGGGTCGGTTGTGGAATGAAATTAATGAAGAAAGAAACAAAAATGGCTGCCTTATCTCTTTATAAATGCAGAAGTGTGGTTTGCCTCGTTTTCTTTTTGCAAAACTGACATTTGATATTTCCACTCCTACCCTACAGTTTCCGGTAACTAGTACATAGTGATTTTCATCGATATGTATAGTGGTTGGTCAGAGGCTTTAATAAGAAGGCAGAAATGGTGGGGCATTTGTAGTTGGATGAGATTTTCCCATGATTCAGGGCACCAGTTGTTAACAGACAATGGGTCCAAAAATGTTAACAAAGTGATGAAGAAGGCATGGGAGGACCTCAACATACATCATGTGACTACATCATTTTATTTTCCCTAAAGTAACGGAAAATAGAAAGATTTCATAGGATGATGTATGACATTTTAGCGAACAATGAACAGTCATGGCATTTATACATAAACCAAATGTTGGCGACTGTCAGATTCCATGTGAGTGAAATAACAAAATTCTCACAATACTACTTGGTCTACAACAAAGACGTGATCCTGCAATTAGAAAATATATTAATACCTTGTAGAGTATACTATGGTGATGAGCAACACGATATCACTCTAAAAGATATGCATCAATCTTTTACTTTGGTAAGGGATAACATTCGGAAGCAACAAAAAAATGATAGAGGACTCTGATAAGAAAACAAAGTTCATAGATTTTAAGATTGAAAACCTGGTTTATTATAAGAACCACCAGAGGCAGGGAACGCTAGATGTATGTTGGAACCATATTATGTGGTTATAGAAAAAACAGGCCCAGTCTCATATTGGATTAAGTACCAGTTGATGGGCTCTATGACAAACGTGTATGCATAACATTTGTGGGCAATGTCAATCAAGGAATGGGAAATTCCCAGCATGGAAAGACCATTAAGACAGAGCACATGAGTTGGATAACAATCCAGCTACAGAAGCTGCTGTCTTAATATGGCGGCGTCGACATGAATGAGAAATACCAGATGAGGAGTCTGACGATGAAGAGGAGAATCATGACACAGAGCATAACATCGAAAATTGCATATATTTTGGACACAAGTTATCCCCTATTTTCATCATTTGTAGATGTCAAAGACGTTATTTGGATCCATTTGGAAAGGCCGGAAGTAGATTCAGTGTTTGGAAGTGGGGAAGAGGAACAAGTGAGATGGAATTGTTTAGGTTGGCTAAGATCTATTTTCTGTTTTTAAAAGAATATTCCTTTCTTAGGTTCGTTCCATGCATGATTAAAAAAATAAAAAACAGATTATGAGAAAGACAAAAGAAATTAATTTTAACTTGATGCAAAAAGAAAGCAATTGGATGAGTTTTGACTCATCTGCAGCATGTCTGAGTTTTTGAAATGTAATAACACTGTTCGAGTGTAAGAGCCACATTAAATACTCTTATCTCTATAAATGGTCAGTGAGATTCGAAACCAAGATCACAGTGACTGTGCCAGTTGCTCTATTATTGGACGAGTTTTGACTCATCTGCAGTTGAAGAGCAAATGCGGTGCATGTTCGAAAAAAATGGAAAGGAAGGTGATGAAAAAGACACATGCATGAAAGGGCATTTCTGAGAAACATGTTTGACACCAAAGTGATATTTTGAAACACAGTAAAGTGTGTTATTGGAAATTACTGGAGTAAATTCTTTTGTATGCACTTATAAAACACTGCTCGAGTGTAAGAGTTACATTAAATATTCTCATCTCTATAAATGATCTGAGATTTGAAACCAAGATCCCAGTGACTGTGTCAGTTGCTCTACTACTGAGCCATAACCCAAAAGGAGCACCTCAAGGCTTGGTGGAAACCATTATTTCTATAGCAGCAGCACCGACACCTCATAGTTTGAGATTTTGAATTTTTGGTTTATAAGCTGTGCTGATTGCTTCTAGCAATCAACTTCCCTTCTAGCATACACATTAAAAGGCCATTTCTCAGACAAGCTGAGCACATGACAAATACAGAAATGAAAACATTCACAAAAGGGTTAATGAATGGCAACTCTCTTTCTTTCCTGGTTCTGATAACACACTGAATGAGGTTTCTAGTAACTCATTTCCCTGTTTCATTGGCATAGAAATGGCGACAGTCTGCATTGCACAATTGACCATCAACAATAAAACCAACGGTTTTGCCATTTTAACTTTTCTTTCCTTTATTTTTTGTTACACTACCAACTCTATGAAGTACACACACATGCTAGCCAAGTCAGTTACAATTTTCCCCACACAAATTCACAACATCCACTTATGAAAGTCGCATTAATAATAAACTCCAACCTTTTTATCTATCAGATTTAATTGCTTGATTGGTGGAAACATGGATTCATTCTACAATCCTTTTCTTATTTTTTACATTTTTACTAACGAATAAAATTAATAAAGTTGCCTTTAATGTTAGAATGAGACTTTGTCGTTCTATACTACAATCCTTTTAGCAGATAAAAATAAATTAGCAAATTATGGTTAAACCAATAATTTCTCGGGTACATTCGATACAATGCTATCAAAAACTTGCAACTTTAAAACTTGAAATTGTTGTCAAAACATCACACTCCAAAACTCAATGCTCTATTGTAAAATTTCGAACTCCAAAATTCAACACTCTTTCAATTTGACTTGCACATGACTACATATATAGCACACCTTTATCCAACTTGTTCTGTTTGTTTCACAAACGGGTTTATTCACCCATTTCATTTGCATAGAAATAATGAATCTGTATTGCACAAGTGGCCGTCTGTTAAAGAATAGCAAGGCAGAAGCAGAAAAATCTGTTGATCTATCTGTTTATCTAATTATCTGTGTCTATCTGTCTATATAATTACCTATCTAGCGATGAGTTGACAACAGAGATTTTAAGTCATTTTCGATGACATGTTATGTGTTCCAGTTTGTGCAAGCATAGCTGACGTTGGATTACAGACGCCGAGGAAGACAGATGGGATTAAATGTGTAACCCTTGTGAAGAAGAAGTCTCAAAATGGAAGCATAGAAGAAATCCCCAATCCAAAGATATGAAATCCTACACCATCCTGGGTCCTGTCTTGAAGCGTTCCTTTAAACAAATTCGAGCTCCCCAAGGATGTATGACAAACCTATCAGAATTAGCATAAACAGGTATGATGTCATGTTATGTTATATATGTATATATGTTAACATGCAATCATACACCGACACCTAGAAGAATCATGGGCATCTACAATAGACATTAAAGATCTGATGGATTGTCCGTTACACAACAAACACAACATACATAGTGTGGTTAGAAGCAAGAAAGACAGGTCTCACCATGGGTGCTCAGCGAATGAGGTCAGGTGAAGAAAAGAAAGAACAAACATGGCGGCCAGCATTTTTATTTCGTCCGTTCTCGCGTAATCTCGTGTGTGCGTGAAGATGGAAACTATAAAACGATGTTCATTTCTCGGTGCTGGGAGATTATTCCCAATCAGGCAGGAGAGAAGGCAACAAGAGTAGAGACAGAGGACTGTAGCAATAATCTTTCTTGACATTCTGTTTGTATATTAGAGGTGAACCCCCCATTATACTTCAAGCTATTTTGGTGATGGCCAATGCAGGCTTAAGCAACATTATTAAGCCTTTTAATGGCGACGGTGATGTGGTGGCGTGGTTTAAAAAGTGGACCTTGTAGCAAGGATTCAGAGGCTGGATGATGTGGCCGCAGTAATATCACTGTTTCTAGAAGGGGACGCACTGGCCCTCTATTTGGAGCTCAGCGAGCATGAACAGGGTGACGCAGACGCCATCAAGGGTTGACTGATCGAAGCTTTTGAAGAGGGGCCTTTCGAGGCCTTTAATAAGTTGAAAGAGAAGAGGTGGACTGGTGAATCTGTTGATGTCTACGCAAATAAGATAAGGAGATTGGTTGAGTTATCGGGCATCAAGGGATACGCCATGAGTCATGTAGTCAAGATGACTTTCGTTACCGGATTCCCGGAAGAGATATCGAAAAGGTTGCAGCAGGTCCTGGGAGTGGAGACGCTGGATGTGAGTGAGCTGCTTAAAACCGCAAAAATCTTGGTGAGCACCCAGCCCATGGAGCCTGGAGGAACGACAGCAATGTTACAGCAGGATGTGGGCAGGAATCTGCCGAACCCGGGGATGGCATGCTTCAAATGTGGGGGACCACACATGTGAAGAGACTGCAGGAAGTTCTTGCAATGGACAGTGTGTTACAAATGCAATCGGAGAGGCCATTTAGCGGTAAAATGCACAAGTTCGGGAAACTGGCGAGGGGAGGCCGATGCGCCAGCAGCCGCCCCAATTCGAGAATAGTGGCACACCTGCAGCAGATACCCAAACAGAAGATTGCGGTGGAAGGACAGGAAGTTATGGCCCTGATTGACACTGGCTGCACCACTACCATGGTGCACACTACCCTGGTCGGAAGATGGAAAGGGAAGGGTTAAGTAGTGGCATTTGATGGGTCATGAGTGAAGTATCGAGGGAGGAAGACCGTCATTATTGATATTGCTGAACGTCGGTCGGATGAGGGTCCATGCAATTGACACTGATCGCCTGGTGCCTGACGTCCAAGCCATCATTGCCTTGGATGTGTTACCATCACATGTAACAACATGAGGTTCGGACTAGCTGAGTGCGCAGTGACGGAGCAAGCCCCCAGAGGGATCAACAAGATCAGGGAGGAAAGAAAATTGTCAATCAAAGATCAGGACTTCCGAGCCGAATTCGACGGAGAGTGGTGGACGGTGGAGTGGGCATGGAAACATCAAGCGCCATCACTGACAAACAGGGTGGCGTGCTATACAAATTCGCTTAGAGGAGGGGCGAGAAAGGAGTTTGAGCAAGAAGTCGACCGATGGATTGAGGAGGGATACTGATGCCTTGGACGGATGATGTGGAGGCGGGTATTTTGCCGTTGATGTCCATTCTGCAAACAACTAAAGGGAAAGTAAGACCGGTCCTGGATTTCCGAGAGCTGAACGGCCATGTTAAGTGCCATACGGGAGGCGGCACCGTAGATGTGTGCAGTGAGACCATTAGGGAATGGAGGCAGACGAATTGCGCATCTACGTTGGTAGATCTAAAATCTGCCTATTTGCAACTCCATGTTGCCAAGAAGCTCTGGAAATATCAGTTAGTCAAGTACAAGGGCAAAACCTACTGCCTTACGCGAGTGGGGTTTGGGTTAAATTCAGCACCCAAGATTATGTCAACTATCCTCAGGAAGATTCTAGAGACAATGGGTAAGGGAGATAGGGTAGTGAGCTCATACATAGACGACATTCTGGTGAATGAGACTGTGGTAACTGCCAAGAGGTGGTGGCTCATTTGAAGAGGTTCGGGTTGGTCGCCAAAGAGCCGGAAAAATTAGACGGGTCTAAAACTGAAACGAGGTGCGTCAGGCGGCCTAGAGTTTTGCAGGGGAAACGAGATCCCACAACTGAAGCAGGAGCTCAACAGACGTGAACTTTTTTCCATATGCGGAAAGTTGATCGGATATTACCCCATTGCTAGCTGGCTTAGACCAGCATGCAGCTACATAAAGAGACATGCCAAAGGACGAGGATGGAATGATAAGGTGGGAGAAAGAACGGTCGCCATGATGGAAGAGCTCCTGAAAGGAGCAGAACGGCAAGACCCAGTCCGGGGAACCTGGAACGTACCGCGAACATTGGATGGAGTTGTGTGGTGTGATGCGAGCAGCATTGCAACAGAGGTCGTTTTAGAAATTGGAGGAGTAGTTGCAGAAGATGCAGCCTGGTTGAGGAAAAAAAATGACGTCAGCTACATCAATGTGGCGGAATTAGATGTGACAATAAAAGGAGTCAATCTGGCCTTGAAATGGGGATTATGTGACATCTGCATCAAAACAGACTCTGCTACAGTGTTTGCTTGGCTAAAGTCTCTCATTTCAAGTGAAAAGAGAATAAAAACGAAAGGGGCTGCAGAGATGTTAGTGAAGTGCAGGCTTGGGATGCTGGCTGAGCTGATGCAAGAGTTTTGTTTGAAGCTTTGTGTAGACATGGTCGTTTCTGAAAAAAAACCGAGCAGATGCTCTCACAAGAGTGAAGAGTTAGCTATTGCCAAAGAAAGATGTTGCTGCTGCACCGGATCTAGATAATGTTGGCATGCGAGAACTGCACAATTTGCACCATATGGTGGTAGAGAGGACTTGGTACTTAGTGAAAAAAGTCGACCCGAGGATCACCAAGGAGCAAGTGAGGCAAGTGGTCAGGACATGCGACAGATGTCAGTCGATTGATCCTGCTCCAAGCACGCATGAAGCTGGTCAATTGGAGGTGAGTGGGGCCTGGGAGAGAGTGGCATGCGGTGTCACCCATTACAGGGGTGGACTTTACCTGACCATGATTGACTGTGGGCCCGGGTGGTTTGCCCTATGGAAGAAGCTACGTGGAGGAACAGGCAATGAAATAGCGGCAATCCTTGATGAGGTGTTTTTGGAGCGATGTCCCATGGAAGAGTTGTTAACCGACAACGGGACTGTATTCAAGTCAGTAGCAGTGACAGAACTACTGAAGAAATGGAAGATCCAACAATTTTTCAGAGCTCCCTACAGACCCAGTGGCAACGGGATCATGGAGAGAAACCACCGCACCATAAAGGCAGTTGCAGAAAGAGGAGGCACCTCACCTGAGCAAGCCGTCTTCTGGTATAACATGTCGCCTAAACCGGGACAAGTACCAGAGACGGTCCTGCAACTGTCAACGTTTGGATATTCCTGGAGACATCCCAGGGTGGAACCGGCAAGCCGAGAAGTAAAGGCCACAGGGACAATTAAACTCGGGGACGAGGTATGGGTGAAGCCACCGGGGGCGCGCTGCACCACACAATGGAGTAGAGGTCGCGTAACTGGAAGAAACACTAGTAACAACATTGTGGTGGAAGGAGTCCTTAGGCACATTCTCGACATCAGACCAGTTGAGGGCGAAGCAGTGGAAGGGGAGTGTGCAGCCACAGGAGGAGGACAAGACACCTCAGAGGCCAAGTAGAGAGAAGCGACTGCCACAGTGGATGAGAGACTACGAAATGTGATCTTGAGATCAGGGAGGCATGTGGTTAGAAGCAAGAAAGACAAGTCTTACCGTGGGTGCTCAGCGAGTGAGTTCAGGCGAAGAAAAGGAAGAACAAACATGGTGGCCAGCATTTTTATTTCGTCCGTTCTCGCGTAATCTCGTATGTGCGTGAAGATGGAAACTATAAAACGATGTTCATTTTTCGGTGCTGGGAGATTATTCCCGATCAGGCAGGAGAGAAGGCAATGAGAGTAGAGACAGAGGACTGTAGTGATAATATTTCTTGAACATTCTGTTTGTGTATTTGAGGTGAAACCCCCTCCCCCCCCATTATACTTCAATAGTCTGTTACACAACAAACACAAACATACATAGTAACACGTCAACAATAAAACCAACTATCATTTTAACCTTTCTTTTTTGTTACACAACTAACATTTTGAAACACACACACATGCTAGCCAAGTAAGTTATGATTTTCATTACACAAATTCATTACATCCACTTATGAAAACCCCATTAATAATAACTCTGACCATTTTTATCTATCACAGTTAATGCTTAACAAAATACAAAATAGTTTAATTTTATGTCGTCATCATTTTTCAAAACAGAATTAAAGTAAACGTCTACTATCACAATCTGGTAAGTAAATATGGAATTTTTATTATTCCAAGGAAAAACAAAAAGAATTTTTCAACATGTAAAAAATACACATAAAGAAAGAAAAAAATGTGATTTGTTTGTATCATTTGGATTATTTGGCCTATTGTTCTCGTCTTAAGTGTTATTTTTACAATGTTTGCACAATAAATAACACTCAAGATGAGAACAGTAGTCTTAATAATCTAAATAATACAAAGAATCATTGCTCAACTAAAAAAATTCAGAACTGTAATATTGTAATTTGTTTAAAAATCATATTTTTTAATTTAGTCAAAGTTATTTGTAAGGTTTGTTGAATATATTTTTGAGAGAACTTAAAAATACAACATAAGTTTATTTAATTATCAGCATTTTTTAAACAAACGAACAGAAAATTTGATAACTGCAGTTCCAAATAAATTAATAGGAAAACTCTTTGGTATATTTACGTGTGTACACAGTTTCTAATACATCGATCATTCATATTGAAACCACTCGACAAGAATACAAACATTTAATTTTAAAAAAATGAGAAAACAATAACTGCATGTCAATAGGCATAAAAATAGCTTAATTCGTGAAATTTGGCTAAAAAAGTTGATGTTTCCAAAATAGGGGTTCGATTTACTAGAGTGTTGCATTAGAAACAGAGTACACCTTAAAAATGGTAAATATTGAATTCTTTATATATATATATATAATCTGGTAGATTACTGAGCATTAGACTTTGTTGAAAAAAAGATAAAATAAAAAACGATGATGATAAACAATATACACAATGAGAGGGTACTGACTGCTCTGCTTCCATACGTGCATCGAACATTTTTTTTTTTAACTTAAACATATGAATGAGTGAAAAACATTTAAATTTAAAAAATTGAAAAAAATAACAAAATATAATTATAAGTTGTTTTGGTTTACGTCAAGAATCTTTCAATCCTAAAAAAAATCTTTACAATGACGACTTTTTAAGGTTTTCATGAGTTCTGAATATATAAAAGTGGCGCAGAGAAATAGTTTTCATGATATAACAAAATTATTTTTTAAAGAGTGGAGGATCACTTTTCATTATAAATTTAATGTCAAATGAGCACCCACCTTATGGCCACCTAGTAAAGCGCAAAGCGGACATTTTTTGTTTTTGTTTGTTTTTTTTCTGATTTCATGTTTCAATAAAGACACAGGGACATTAAAAAAATAAAAAAATCATGAAAAATGTTATCAATTCTGTACGTGAAAACGCATACAGAATTGGCCACCACTGATAACATAAAGAATTACGTATTGACCGTTTTTTTTTCTGTTTAATTCAGTATTGAAAACAAAATCTGATAAATTAGTGACCATTCGATAATAATCCGATGAAAAAAAGATGAAAATAAAAAATACACATACGTGTGCCATGTAGTAATACTTACGTTTTTGTTTTATAATCTGCTTTCGATTAACTTTATCTGCTTTTATAAAGGAAACGATTTTTCAAATGTGATTGACTTTACAAGCTCAACTTAACATTCAAGATGACGAACGGAAGAGCAAGTTCGCAGAAAACAAAATTGAAGAGGAAAAAAAAAAAAAAAAGAAATCATTTCGAAATAGAGCCGGTCTATTTGGTGAATATCACGGATAAAATTAGTATTATTTTATTTAACATTTTAATATTTCCACGAGAGAGAACAGATTACAAGAAATCATTTCGAAATAGAGCCGATCTCATGAGAGAGAACAGATTATAAGTTTCATCTTTATTAATTCTCTAATTCGTTTCCCGTGCAATTTAATGGTGGAAACTGATAGTTTTTAAAGCCGCCTTTTCGTATTTTTATTTATTTATTTTAGATTAGTGTATTTTTTTGTTGTTGTTGTTATTATTGTGTTTGAAACATTTAAGCCTAAAATTAATCTGATGCTTGTGCAGTTTAACAAACACATAAAAAATGATGATATTGGTGAACAATAGTTTCTCATATTTTTTTTATAGATTTCCTATTTTTTTTTTTTTTTTATCGTGTTAATGTTCTTATTCGTTGCACGTACAATTTAATGGGGGGGGGGGCTGCCAAATGTCACCACAGAATTAGCCCCCCTCCCCGCCATATTGGAAACGACGTAACTTTATTATAAATTAATATTATCAATATAACTTTTGTACCATATAAAAGAAAGAAGAAGGGCAAAATAAACTAGCAATATTTTTTTAATTTAATCGTATGAAAATAATGAAATTGCGAGACGAAAATGGCGTTTACACAATTGGCGCTTCAAAATATATAATCAGTTGACTTACCAAGCAAAGGAAACTTCTTAAAAATTAATTTTTAAAAGATTAAAACGATTAAAATTCCATTATTTCAAAATGTTCGTTACTACATAGATTTTTAATTAATTGTGTTTAAATATTTTTTTAAATATTAAGTTTTAATAGAAACATGACTCTTGTCAGCTATTTTATCACCAGATTAAAAACAATTTGACAATATTATTGCACAAATATTAAGCATTTTTTAGGCCCCGCCTCATATTTTCTATGTGTCTTTTTACAGAACAAAATATGGAACCCCGTAGGTAACCAAATGAACATTCAGTAAAACCGTATTTCATATTAAATATACAAATGTTTATAATATTTTTAATCATTAACCTGTGTAAATCTTAAAACCTAACAAAATTATAACAAAGATTTATTATTAATTGCAGTTAGTGGGGGTCGTCAGGCCTTTTTAGGAACTAACTTCCTCCACAAATAAATAAAAATAAAAAGAAGAAGACTTACATGCAAAACAAACGGAGGTTTATTCACAGAAACCAACCATTAACAAATAAAATATAATTCTCTTTATAATGAGTGCAGAAGTCCTTTTGAGTGTTCGTATAAAAAAAGGAGAATGTCTTTTTTTGCTGAACTGTTCATATGTTAAAACATGGTAAGAGAGGCAATAGGTAATGTTCGCCTGTGAAATTGTATGAAGCGCGCGGAGCGGTGAAAATGGAAGAGTGATAGTAACACGCGTGGAACCTCCGAATGAGAATGCAGTTGAGAGAGAGAGATTTGATATTTGTGTGTGCTTAAATACTATTTGGACCAGCTCCCAGCGAGCTTAAGAAGAAAAGTTTAGAAAAATGTCCTTGGAGAAATCCCATTGGATGGAAACATCACGTGGGGTGCTCTGTACTACGTCCGCTCGTTTTGAGTCAATTTAATATATAAGGCCACGCCGGAATTTACGTGGGAGTTATTTTTTATTTTTCACGCACCAACATAATCATAATCAAACTGCGCGCCTAAATTGTATTTATTTTTATAACAATTTTTAATCTGAATCTTAACCGTGTCAACTGGCACAGTCTCTAATCTTTCACATACAATCAAAACGTAATCGGAAACCTACAAAAAAATTATGATAAATCGGCTTTCAAAACTAATTCCCCCTATTTTTGCCCGCCCATTTTTGCCCGTACTTACATAAAACCGTGTTTTCTTTTTTGAATTATTTAAACTGAATTATAATTTTCATGTAAAAATAAATTTCGAAATCGAATAAATTAAAAGTAGTTTAGTTTACTTGACAAAACAGAAGAATTAAGTTCCAAGATTAACTCTTAAAATGTCTTTTCAATTAAAAAACATATTTTTTTAAATATAAATAAATTACAATAAATAATTATAAAATTTGTTTTCTTTTTAAAATTGTCTATTTTTGCATGCATTATGTCCCTTTAACAGTTATCTCCCTTGGTCGGACATTTTTCTTTTAGAGTTTTCTCTGATTCAACACCGGCAGGTTGACCGGTGTTTTACTCTGTAATTGTAGTCAGCAACCTTTCTAGCCACACGTATCTATGTTTTATCTTCTGTTGTCCTTCGCCATTTTGAGCCATCTCCGGTAAGAAACATTATATATCTCTTTCTTTTTAATACTTTTATCGTTATTTTTTAAATATGATTTCATCTTAACTACGAACTTTGTTTACTTTCTTTACCCACATGTCAGACCCCCTTACTTCTAGTTGTGTTGTTCATTTCATTATGCATACGACTCCCCATTCAGCCCTCTATAGGCTAAATGGGGAGTCGTATGAGTTCTCTCCCCCTTTATAACATCTCGCTTCTTATTTTTTGTTTGTTTCTTTCTTTCTTTCATTTTCATTTTTTACCATATCTACTCTCAATATGCGTGTGTTAATTAAAAGGGTTAAAAATATAAACACATCGAACTTTCTAGGGGAAATATTAACTTCCGGTGAATGCTGGAAAAATATCGTAAGTAAAATGTCGTTTAGTAAAATCGTTACTTGTATTTTAAGCTAAATATTTTATCGTGGTTTATTTTTTGTCATTTCATTTAACTTAATATGAAAATGGATAATAAACTTTAAAATATCAATTATTGAATGGATTTTATTATTTCCTTTTCTGTAAAAACTCAATTTTATTTTTATGGATACATGTGGCCAGTGACACCAATATGATGACTAAAATCCCAAATTATGGTCTTTTTAAATTAAAACATTGTAGATGTTTGTAGAGTTGAAGAAAATGAAGGGAGGAAGCGCCCACATGTCTGCACGTCATGCCTTACCTTGGAATGCTCCTACGGTGTGCGTACGTGCATGGCCGAAACATGAGAGAAATTCCAAAATGGCGCCGTCCTCATCTTGTAGATTGTGCGATCATCACTGGGCCCCACGTGACCGTTCTTTGGCTGCTGATTGGCCAAGGACGAACGCCGGAAGGATAAAGGGAGTGTGTTTGGAACATGGGTGGGTCTTTTCTAGGATCGACGTCAGTGTGATCGTATCGGTGAACTGCTGCAGCTTTAAGAGTACCTTAGTGTGTGTGTGATTTTTTGGGACTTGCTCGTCTGCTGACTTTACAGGACTTTCTTTTCTGCTGATTCTACAGGACCTGCCCTTCTGCAGAACTTGGAACAAAACTTCAAGCCTCTTCTTTCTTTTCACACGTAGTCACCTAAAAAGGTAGAATCCGACTTACTTGTGAAACGGCTTTAAGCTATTTCGGCGAAATGGGGGAAAAAATTGACCTCAAATTAATACCGGAGTTCGATGGATCAACCCCGGTACTTGACTGGGTGGAAAAGTTGGAGTTACATTGTGTTTTGTCTGGCGTAAAGAACTTCGAACGTGTTGTCCCTCTGCGCTTGTCCGGCGGTGCCTTTGCCGTGTATCAACAGTTCAGCCATGAGGGCAAACAGGACTACGAGACAATTAAGGTGGCGCTGTTCAAGGCGTTTGCAATTGACCCTGCCACTGCTTGGGAGCCACTTGAGGCAAGGACCCTACGTCCGGGCGAAACGGTCGATGTATACTTGGCAGAACTGACCAAGTTAACGGTCTTGTGTGTTGGACTGCCTGAGCGGGCCTTAGCATGCAAATTCCTAGCAGGACTCCCGACAGAAGGAAGGCGACTATTACGAACCAGTTCAAGTGCGGATTCGTTGCCCCTTAATGACCTAGTGGATCGGGCCAGGACTGTAATGAAGAATTATTCCGAGATGAGGGAACCGGTAATTGCTGCTGCCCGGTCCATGCTGAATGATAAGAAACCATATCAGGGACCCGGTCCACGTGGTGGAATCATATGCTACAAATGCAATGGACAGGGCCATATTGCAAGGAACTGCCGGCAGCAACCAACGGCCGTTCGCTGCTACCGGTGTAAGGAAGCCGGCCATATAGCTCAAGACTTTCCGGGAAACGGAACCGGGGACAAGGTGTCAGCGTCAACCTCTTCCCCACGCAGAAATTAAATGAGACGCTGCCGATCATTTCGATATATGTCAACGAAACACTGCGCTCAGCACTCCTCGACTCCAGGTGCTCCCGCACTATCATATGTGCAGATCTCTGCCACACTTGGAGAAAGAAGAACGTCCGAGTGACTACCATCAGTGGAGAGACGCACACATGTTGCGGGGTGGGCAGCGTAAACATTCGGACAAAAAATGGAATCTCCGCTAACCTAGAGGCGCTGGTGGTACCAGAAAACCCCCTGAGTTTTGACCTGCTCCTAGGATATGATGCCATCAGACCTCTTGGTGGTGTCTACATAATGGCGACGGGGGCGGTACATTTTCAGGAGAAAGCCTCAGTGTGTGCTGCACTAAAGATCGACCAACCAGACTTCAGCGTCGAATTTGACGAGCAAAAGAGGGCCTGGACTGCCTCATGGAAGTGGTCGGAAGACCGAGAACCGGCCAAACTGCAAAATGGCATAACGGAATACCATGTGCCCGACCACATGAGGCCCGCGTACGAAGAAGAACTTCGCAGATGGATCGAGGATGGCTAGTTGATTCCCTACCCCTACAAAAAACTTGGACCCCCCAAGGGTCTGATCCCATTAATGGCAGTTGCTCAACAGAACAAAGCAAAAGTCAGGCCGGTGATGGATTACCGAGAACTGAACTCATATGTTGATGCGTTCACAGGCGAGGCCGACGTGTGTGCTAGCAAACTGTGAGAATGGCGCCAGCTGGGTTCTAATGTGCCCCTGTTGGACCTTAGAAGGGCATATCTGCAGGTCCGGGTTAGCGAGACACTGTGGCCGTTTCAGACGGTAGTGTTTTCTGGTAGGAGGTATTGCCTCACTCGACTGGGCTTTGGGCGTAACGTTGCGCCCCAAATCATGAAAACGATCATCAATGCTGTATTGTCACAGGATAAGACCGTAAAAGAGGGGACATCAGCATACCTTGACGACATATACGTGAATGAAGACGTTGTGCCATCATCACGTGTGAGGGCTAAGCTTGCCGAACTTGGACTGATTTGTAAGTATCCAGAACGCTTGGAGGATGGTGCTCGTGTTTTGGGGTTGAGCATTCAACAGGAGCGAGGGACCTTGAGGTGGGGGCGCGGAACTGTAGTCCCTGAAGTGCCCCATATCCTCACAAGGCGGGCCATATTTTCCCTGTGTGGAAAACTGGTAGGACACTTGCCAGTATGTGGATGGACCCGGGTCGCAACAGCCAGCATGAAGAGGAGGGCGAGTTCAGTTACCAAAGGCTGGGATGACGAGACGGTGGACAATCTGTTGCTTCGCATGGTAAAAGAAACCATCACAAGAGTCAAGCAGGAGGACCCCGCTAAAGGAGATGAGTGCGTCCAGGGAGACAGACTAAATGTGTGGGTGGATGCGAGCTCCCTCTCGATCGGGGCACTATTGGAGATGAACGGGTCTGTGATTGAGGACGCCTGCTGGTTGCGACCACTGGGTGATGCCGCTCACATCAACCTAGCGGAGTTGGATGCGGTGATAAAGGGAGTAAATATGGCACTCCAGTGGAAGGTTAAAGAATTGTGCTTACACACAGATTTGCTGTGCGTGTACCACTGGATAGTTGACACACTAACAGGCAAAGCGAGAGTGCGCACCAAGGCGGCTACCGAAATGCTAATTAGACGAAGGTTGGAGACTCTAAGGAAGCTGGTGGAAGAGTACAACCTATCGGTGAACGCGATGCTTGTCGCTTCCATCCACAATCTTGCAGATAAACTCACCCGTGTGCCCCAGAGGTGGTTCGATGCAATGAAGAAAGAAGCCGAACCAGGATCGTTATGTGCTGCCTCTATTGAGGGGACGGATGAAATCAAGAGGGTACACCACGACACTGGACACCCTGGAGTGAGACGGACATATTATTTCGCACACTTAACCAACCCGTCAGTGTCCAAAAACAGAGTAGAATCAGTGGTCAAAGAATGCCAAATATGCCAGTCAATCGACCCGGCTCCCACCAAATGGCAGAAAGGTCGGCTGGAAGTCGACGTGACTTGGAGCCGGCTGGGCATGGACATAACCCACTATGGTGGTCAGCACTTCCTCACACTAATCGATTGTGGACCGACGAGGTTTGCGATCTGGCGACTGTTAACAGGACAGGACTCGGCTAGTGTCATCCGCCAATTAGAGTCTATATTTTACGAGCGGGGGCCACCCGAAGAGACTCTCACGGACAACGACACAGCCTTTTGCAGCGGGGAATTCAGGCGTTTCATGGACGAGTGGTGGACCCGGCTTAGACACAGGTGTGCATATGTGCCGAGTGGCAACGGTATAGCAGAGCGGTGCCACCGAAGTGTGAAACGGATAGCAGCAAGGAAGCAATGCACGATTGCGGAGGCGGTATATAGGTACAATACAACGTCAAAGGATGACGCGACTGCTGAAAGTGCACCTGCTAATGTGATACATCGCTATCGAGTGCGTGTTAAGGGCATTGACGCCTGCGTGCCTAATCAGAAGAAGACGCAAGGACGGTACAAGTCAGGGGACACCGTCTGGGTAAGGCCTCCCAATAACCGATGCACGACCAGGTTCAGACAGGGACGGATCACCAGCATAATCGGTGAGCAGGCTGTGCTGGTTGATGGTGTCCCATGCCATGTAAGGGATGTCTGGCCCGCCCTTGATATAAACCAAATGGTGAACAGTGAAAGTAATGAATCATCCAGTGATGAAATGTGGATCCGGCCTATTGCTGAGAACCTCAGCACGGATGGCGATAGCTCCAGCACCACTTCTGAGAGCTCGGATGAAGATGAAGATGAAGCGCAGCCGGACGGTAGGACTGTGGACACTGACCCAGGTAGCTCGGAGGAAGATGAAGTGAAGACGGATGGTAGGACTGTGGACACTGACCCGGGTGGCACTGGTGGAGATGAAGAAGCCCAGCTAATCCCCCTCCGTAGGAGCACCCGCATCAAACGACCGCGGCCGCAATGCTGCATGTGTGATCTTGAGACCAGGGGGGGTGTAGAGTCGAAGAAAATGAAGGGAGGAAGCGCCCACGTGTCTGCGCGTCATGCCTTACCTTGGAACGCTCCTACGGTGTGCGTACGTGCATGGCCGAAACATGAAAGAAATTCCAAAATGGCGCCGTCCTCATCTTGTAGATTGTGCGATCATCACTGGGCCCCACGTGACCGCTCTTTGGCTGCTGATTGGCCAAGGACGAACGCCGGAAGGATAAAGGGAGTGTGTTTGGAACATGGGTGGGTCTTTTCTAGGATCGACGTCAGTGTGATCGTATCGGTGAACTGCTGCAGCTTTAAGAGTACCTTAGTGTGTGTGTGATTTTTTGGGACTTGCTCGTCTGCTGACTTTACAGGACTTTCTTTTCTGCTGATTCTACAGGACCTGCCCTTCTGCAGAACTTGGAACAAAACTTCAAGCCTCTTCTTTCTTTTCACACGTAGTCGCCTAAAAAGGTAGAATCCGACTTACTTGTGAAACGGCTTTAATGTTAACAATTAGAAATATTTTAAATATTTCAGGAACATTACAATAATATTATTCATTCAATATTTTCACAAAAAAATAATATTAATGTGGTTTTAATGATAAAAATTATCACAAAAGTTTTGCTTCCATGGTTTATAAAAATCACTAATCTTTCGATATCCTCATTTAACTAAGCCTGCATAATGAACACTCGTTACAAAAAACATTTACGTTTGAACGATTTGAATTAATATTCCTAACACGTAAATAAATGTTATTTCATCTAAAAACAGTGATTTCGTGTTTTCTGTCAAGTGTATAAAATAAAATGGACTTATGCGCGACGTCTCTTGTAAAATCCCGCTTTAGAGGTGGGGGTGCTAATGAAGCTATTTTTTTACAAACAACTTTTTTTTTTAAAATTCAATATCGTAAGACTTTACTAATTATCTTTGAAATAGTCGCAGAAAATTAATATTTATCTTTCAAGCGATTTTTGGCATTTATTTAACGTCTAAATTTAACTGAATTCCCAAGTTTCTGACGTCGCCGTGAAAACATTTTAAATTATAATTTTTTTTCATGTATAACTTTTTTTTAAACTTTAGACTTTTATCCTTTAAACACAATACAAAAATTATCGAAAATCTCAAAAAAGAAAAAAAAATACGTTTATCAGTTTCCGCCATGAAATTGCACTTACCATATGCACCGAATTATAGAATTAATAAAAATGAAACTTGTAGTCTGTTCTCTCTCGTGTAAATATTTAAATGTTAAATAAAATAATACTAATTTTATCCGTGATATTCACCAAACAGATCGGCTCTATTTCGAAATGATGTTTTAAAAATATTTTCCTCTTCAATTTTGTTTTCTGCGAACTTGCTCTTCCGTTCGTCATCTTGAATGTTAACTTGAGCTTGAAAAATCGTTTCCTTTATAAATAAATAAAGTTGATCGAAAGCAGATTATAAAACAAAAACGTAAGTATTACTACATGAATTTAGTATCGATTTTTACGCATTTGCAGAATAAGTTAAAAATGCAAGGGAGATAACTACATTCACGAAGCGATTTATCCTAATGAAAATGTTGATTTATCGTTGAAAATTTTTCGCTGTCGATTGTGTTTTCTTGTTTCTTGTTTTCAATATTGATTAAACATAAAAATAACTTTTTTATCGTTTATCAATTTTATATATAATTTTTTATTTATTTTATAAATTTTTACTGCTTTGTAACTGTTTCACAAGTTGAAAGTAAAAAGAAATTGTCTTGTTTTTTTATTTTCATCAGCAAATTATTCTATAGTTTCCTAAGTGTGCTAAAAACGAATATATATTTCCAAAGTGGCGCAGAGAATTGTTATCATGATATGAGGAAACTATTTTTTCATCAGGATCAGTTTTCTATATAAATTTAATGTAAAATAAGCACTCACTTTATGGCCACATGGTGATATTTTTTTATTTGTTTTGTTGGCCTGCCTGAAAGTCGTTTTGGTAAATTGTAATATACTTTCCACCTTAACAATCATCTTTAACATTACAACTTCGATAGCACTATCAGAATTTTTGTAGGAATTTTTGACACCCCTAACACGAAACTGCGAATACAATATAAAAATCTCGTAATTTCTCTGTTAAAAGTGGGTTATTTATTTTCTTTATGGATTATACTTCCAAAATAAACTATTACAGTTGTTTTAAAAGTAATAAAAATATTTTTATTTTTTTTTTAAACAGTAATGAATTTTCCGAACTCAATATTTTTCAATTTTTAAACTCAATATTTTTAAATTTCTAAATTTTAAAAATCTATCAAAATTTTTCTATTGATTCTATTTTTACGATATTTTCAGGGTCAATGTGAAATTTTATGTTCTTTCCAATAAACCGAATATAATATTTTAGACAAACGTTTTTTTTTTTTTATTCACGGTTCCCCCCCCCCCAAGTGTCTATTACAAAGAAAATACTTAATTTAGTCCCGGATAAGTACATAATTATTTACTCACAAATTGAAGAGAAAAGGTCAATACATAATATATTCAAATTTAAAAAAAAACGGACATCGTGTTCTTGTAGAATTTTACCTGTAAAGTTTGAAGTTTAAAACCTTTTTTTAAACCACGTTATTTGTTTTTTCTTTTTTCTTTTTTTTTTTTAATGGAACCTTGGTCCTTGCTCCTTTAATTGAAAAAAAAATTAGGGCTTGAATTACATTTTTCGAGGAGTTATAAGCTTGGAAAGATGGGGTGGAATTATTCGCTATTTTCACAAAAAATTCTGATACTGCTACAACTTCGATAGGTTTTTGGTATCCTGAAAACGAATATCACATTTAAATTTGATGCAAACAAGAAGGTATCTGGATATAAAAACTATAATTGTTATCAGTGGTGGCCAATTAAGCATGCATTTGCACATACAGAATTGGCCACCACCGATAACATAAGGAATTACATTGCTTAATATTTGAAAAACTACTTATTTGTGGCAAATATGTGTGCGCACTTGAACACACAAAATAGTCATATATAAAAATGGTCATCATTGATAACATAAGGAATGACACGTATTTGTATACAGATTATACTTTATTTTTGTTCTTTAATGTCCTCGTGTGTTTATCAAAAGAGGAAATCAGAAAACAAAAAATACTCTTCGCCAAAAAAACGAATGCAAAACTGACCTCCTTCCTACATGGCCATAAAGTGAGTGCTCATTTATGTTTAATTTATATTTAAATGTGATCCCTCACTTTTTTAAAAAATCTCTGCACCATTTTTTTAAGCATATATTTGTTTTTAGCACCCTCGAAAACTGATAAAAGTCGTCATTGTAAAGGGTTTTAGGGGCTTTTGAAAAATTCTAGACATTGACCAAAACAACAAACCTCACAAATAACTTTTACTAAATTAAAAAAAAAATAATCATGATTCTTAAACAAATTACAATATTACGATTCTGAAATTTTTAGGTGAGAAATGATTATTTGTATTATTTAGATTATTAAGACTACTATTCTCGTCTTGAGTGTTATTTATTGTGCAAATATTGTAAAAATAACACTTGTCGAATATTTACTTACCAGATTGTAATAGTACTCTTAACTTTAATTCTGTTTTGAAAAGTAAAGGCGACATAAACTGTTTTGTATTTTGGGGGACATTAACTGTGATAGATGAAAACATTGGAATTGTTATTAATGAGGCTTCCATAAGTGGATGTTTGTCATGTGCTCAGCTTGACTGAGACATGGCATTTTATTTGGTAAAATCTCAAACCGTGAGGTGTCAGTGCTGTTGCTATAGAACTAATGGTTTCCACCTAGCCTTGAGGTGCTGCTTTTGCATAAAAATAACTGAATACTTTCAATTATCATAAATAAAATGTAAATGTGATTAATCCCTCATTGTAAATAGTAGGGTGTATGCCTCAGTAGTAGAGCAACTGGCAAAGTAACTGGGGTTTTCGTTTAAAAACACTCAGACCTGCACATTGTCTGACACCACCGCAGGGACAAAGTAAGAAGTAAGGACATTAAAATATGATTTAGTCTTTTTTATGTGGATAAAAAGCATTTATTTCAATAATTTCCAACAACCCATTTCACTGTGTTTAAAAATATCACTCCCGCATCGTACATATCTGTCAGAAATGTCCTTTTTGTATGTGCCATTTTCCTCACGTGCATTTTCACTTTTTCAACCATGCAGTCCATTTTTTCTCTCACTGCATATGATTCAAAACACGTTTGATTGCTGTCTTTTCTCATCATTTTTTTCTGCCTTTTTCTCTTCCATGATATCAGTATGTGTACACTTGCTTTATTTGACTGACATCAGTATACATACACTTGCTTTATTTGCATATGTGCTAAGATGGTGGCTACTTATATTTTCACTAGCTAGCTATCCTACAGCTGCTGCTGATTTTCTCACATGAGCACCATGCACGTTATATTACAAGAACATGTGTTTTTGGATAGCTGAATTATCTATGCAGCATTTAAATACAATTTGAGTTTTATATCTCTTGTTTCTTTCATAATTTATTTCAGCTGGTAAGACCCTTCTGGAAATTTTTTAATCCAGATATTTTGAAAGTTGGTTTAAAAAAAATGAGATTATTTTAGATTTTCTATTGAAAAACTAAAATAATCTCAGTTTTTTTTTCAGTGTGATTCATGAATTTTTCTTGGTGTTGGATTGTATGTTTTATTGTTAATTCTTCTTGTTATTTATTACTGTTACTCCACCTTTGCTATTGTTATGGACTTTTATTTTTCTTCTGGTTATGATTGAAGGTAGCCTTGTGTCCATGGAAATAAAGTAAGGAGCCGTTATCCCCCTCTTGTTATTTGTATGAACTTTTATTTTTCTTTCGACTATGAGTAAAAGAACCTGTGTATCTATCGTTTAGATTCCTAACCATATGTTTGTTATGAAATTTGCATACGTTCCACATGTTATCTATGATAATCATCTGGGAGGATGTTAGCAAGTAAGCTTTTAATCCCCTTCCTCATCTTGAGGGTCAGAGAGGATAAACTCCTAGTGATTGTCACAAGTAGAGGAGAGGTGTTTGTTGTTATTTAGATATAGGTCACTTTACTTTCATTGGGTGACAAAAGGACATCATTTCTCAGATTAGCATGAGAAAAAGCTGATCATTTCACAAGGAGGAGACGTGCTTGTTAGTTCTATTTAGATATTTGATTGTCACAGCTTGAGGTCAGAGAAGATAAACCTAGTCATTCAATTTAGATATAGGGCAACTTACTTTCATCAGCTGCTAAAAGGACATCATTTCAGAGTAGTATGAAAAAAAGCTGATCATTTCCTGACATATTTCCCCTTCAATCATATGAAACTAACAACAATTCCTTCTTTTCTCTACCTGCATAGATAAAACTCTCCTCTGTCTATATAGGAAAAGCAAGAGAAAGAAGTGATAAGATATACAATTCTCCTGACTATGATTTGTCGTAGTGATGAGGTTTTGATTTTAGTCTAAGAGTATATGAAACGTGCTACAGGAGGAAAATGTTGGTTCCTTTCATATTTCACCTTTCTTAGCCATCCTCCAAATTATGTGATTAAAAACAAGAAAATACATTTAGACGACAAAACACAATTATAACACAAAAGAACAAACAATAAACATTCTACAACATTTAAAGTCAGTGTTGAATGTATTCCATAGGTCACTTAGTGTTTCAGTATATGTGAAAATCATTCTTTCTTTTTCATTTTTGTCTTTATTCTTTTTTTTTATTTACATCAACAGTGCCAGCAAAAAGAAAGTATGCACATGTAATTTTTTTCCAATTTTTTAAATTGACCTGAACACTAGAATATTTCAATTAAAAGTCAAATATGAACAAATAAAATTATAAAAGAATAAAAGGTATCAACTGAGGTATACTTAGTTTAAATTTACAGTTTTTTTTAATTACAAGTGCGGCCTTTCTTTTTGCCGTCTGTGTATATTCATAAATTTGAAAAAAAATGATCTCTTTTTTCTGTCTTTATGAATATTAATCGTATAAACAATGTTCAGAGTCGTTTCTATCTTGTTAATTAAAGTCATTACAGTTTTTTTTTAATTTTCTTTCTAAAATAAGTTTTTTTTCCTTTGGTTTAACGCTTTGGTCGGTCCTGTCAGTTTTGGAACCAAAAGTATTGAATTCTGTTACTTATCATAAAAATGCTTTAAGATACGAAAATAAAATGAAATATTCCCATTTTACATCCTAGCAGTGTAACGACATGTCATTTTACAATGTTCTTCATTCATGTGTATGTAACTAACATACCCACTGAAAAATGGTATGGTCTGGTGATTTATTGATGAGTGAAGTAGCTATCCTTTTAGGTGGGGAAGTAGTTGGTATTGGAGTCACAGTGGGCAGTGAATTTTCTTCCACAATGATAACGTCAGCTGATTCATCAATAATGTAACGGGACTGTACCATTTTTAAGTGGGGGTGTTAGTTACATACAAATCAATGAAGTACCTGGTAAAAGAACATTTATTTCATTACACCACTGAGACGATAGATGACAACCGACCTAAGGATCAATGTCTTTATATGGGAGACATAAAATGACACACGATTATTCCCATGCGTGTTTACTGCTCGAGTTAATAAAAAAATCATTTCTTTTGTCTCATAATGTTTTTTTTTTCACAACTCAATCTTAATGATTTGCATCGGTCAAAGTCTCATATAGGAATATTCAATTGCATGATTTGACCCGGATTCTCAGTAATTCCCATCACGCATGGATTGGTTTAAGCCAAGCGTTGTAACAGACACAGACTAATTTCAAAATGAACAAACCGGAAATTGGCTTTAGAAAAACAGTGCATGCATAGAATATGGAGTAATAAATAGTGAATTTTGAAGTGTCAATCCTCATTGAGATTGAAAATATAATTTCAAATTATGTACAACTTTTAATCAGTCATCGCTAACAAAACACAGCATGCTACTCTTATGTACTAAATAAATTCAATTTTAAGTTACTCCTGAATGTTGAAGTTTCAATCCTCTGTGAGATTGGAAATTGAATTTAAAATTATGTAGAACCTTTTAATGGAACCTTTGTTTAGTACATGAGAGTATCATGCACTTGTGTTTAAGCGGTGACTAGAACAATTGCCAAAACTACAAACTCTTCAAAATTATACCTATACTAAAAAAATCTACTAAATCTCAGAAAGTCATGTCACAACTTTATACAGTGAAACACTTTTTACTTGCCTGCTTTGATATCACACAAATTCATAAACACTACTACAAGGCCAGAAACTTATATTTGAAAATAGAAACAAATTTTGTTGACAAACCAGTATTGATAAAAACTATTCTCATTTTATTTTGAATTTTATTTATAATAAATTTACATTTATAAAAATAAACATGAATTCAATTTAACTAAATTGTTTTATATTTTCAGAATTTTCAACACTTAAAAGAAAGATATTAATGAAGGAGAAGGAACTTACATCACTGGTGACTTAAAAATAAGTTTATAATGATATAATTTCTTTATATAAATTTTTTATAGTCGAAATTTATTAGCATATCTTATCATGCATTCCATTGTATATAATTTTTGTGGAATTACATGCCAGCAAACATGGGAGACAAACCTCATTCTTGTGAAAGATGTGATTATTCATTTGCACATAAGTCACAATTGTTGAGTCATATGAAAACACATACGGGAGAGAAACCACATTCTTGCAAAGTATGTGGTTCTTCTTTTGCAGATAAGTCAAATTTAATGACTCATATGAGAACACATACGGGAGACAAACCACATTCTTGTGAAGTATGTGGCTCCTCTTTTGCACAACTGTCAACTTTATTGAATCATATGAAAACACATACGGGAGAGAAACCATATACTTGTGACATATGTGGTTCTTGTTTTACATGGAAGGCAAATTTATTGACTCATATGAGAACACATACGGGAGAGAAACCACATTCATGTGAAGTATGTGGGTCGTCTTTTGCACAGCTGTCACATATGTTGAGTCATATGAAAACACATACGGGAGAAAAACCACATTCATGTGAAGTATGTGGTTCTTCTTTTGCACGGAAATCACATTTAATGACTCATGTGCAAAGACATACGGGAGAGAAACCACATTCTTGTGAAGTGTGTGGTTCTTCTTTTGCACGTAAGTCAAGTTTATTGAGGCATGCAAAAACACACACGGGAGAGAAACCATATACTTGTGACATATGTGGTTCCTCTTTTGCAAACAAGTCAAGTTTGTCACGTCATATGAACACACATATGTAAACCTTATATGGGATAAGAAGGAGAAAGTGGCAGCCATAGTTAAAGTAAGCGTCCCTTATGATGTTGGCCTTAACTGAGCAGAAGGGTAGAAAATAACAAAATACCAAGGACCTATCTATGATATGAAAAGAAACTGGAATCTTAAGAAGGTTTCAATCATACCAGTCATTATAGGTGCAACCAGGCTAATGAAAAAGAATTTCAAAAACTATCTGGTGAATATACCCGGTAAACCAAGTGCAAAATAAATACAAACAATAGCATTTAAAGGCACGATTGGAATCTTAAAAAGATCTTATGGTTGGAGTAACTAAACTAATGGTAGAATATTTGGCATCCAGTAGAATGTCCCATCCCCAGGAAAAAGGAAGTGATAAGAAAAAACAAAAAGAGACAAACCACATTCTTGTGAAGTATGTGGTTACTTTGGTCAGAAGTCAGATTTATTGTGTCATAAGCTAACACATATGGGAAACAATATCTGATGATCTTCCAAATTCCATACCTCAAAATTGTATACCAGCATTATGAAGGAAGAGCCAGTAGTACAACCTCTATCACATAGTCAGCCAACTATTTTGCACAAGCCTCTCTTAATCAGAAAACAAGTTTGCTATGGAAATCACCAAAACGAGTCTTTTAAGAAACTCCAGGGTTTTATATACGACATAGAAAAAAGTACCTGGCAAATATACCTGCCGAACCAAGTGCAAGAGACATTTGCATAAAAAATTTATTGTGTCATATGCAAAAATATGCTGAATACAAAAGAACTTTAATAGAACATACAAATATCTATGTATTTCATATAGAGTTCAAGTGTGAGTCACAGGTAGGGAGCCCTTTGATTTCTGAGTACTTCAATTTATCAGGTTAATTCGACATTTTTAAAACTTCTAATTTAAAAATTTAACATTCTGTTATCAAAACTTGCAACTCCAAAACTTTACACTTTGTTTTTAAAACGTCTAAATCTATAAGACACCCTTTTGTCAAACCTATTAACTCCACAACTCGATATTCTGTTGTCAAAACTATTAACTCCACAACTCGATATTCTGTTGTCAAACCTATTAACTCCACAACTCACTATTAACTAAAAAAATCAATCCTTTCTTTTAACTCATCCTCTATTCTGTATGCGTCTTTTTTAATTCACCTGTTTCTTTTGCAAAGAAATTGCGACATTCTGCATCATGGTCATGTCCGTTACGCATAAAATCAATTGGATGTAACCACTTTAACCTACTTTCTATTTTATGTAAATCTATGTAAACATACAACTTTTATGACGAGGTCACGTCTTTACAGTTTTTATAAAATCAGCTTTATACAAACATGTGAACAACCATTTAAGTCTAGTTGATATATTTTTGTTACACAACTGACCCTTTGAAGCACGCACACATGCAAGCCCAATTAATTTTGATTTTTCCTACAAAATATTTGTTTTAATTTTCATGTTTTTCACTGTTTCAAAAATTTAAAGTAATTGCTTGGCGCACGTATAGAAATGGTATCCCTCGGTGTATTTTTAACATTAATTGTGATTTGAAAACAGACAACATAAAATCAAACTATTTTACATTTTGAGGGATGTTAAACGGTTATAATTGAAAAGATTGGAGTAATTATTTATGGTGCTTTTCATAAGTGAATGTTCTGCATTTGTGTACAGAAAATCCTAACTTAATTTGGCTAGCATGGGTTTGATTAAAAAACATTGTAACGTTTCAAAACAACTTTATTAATTATAACTAACTGAATAATAAAATAAGTAAATACTTTCAATCATCACAAATAAAATGTAAATGTGATTAATCCCTCATGGTTACTAGTAGGAACTGTATCATGAAATTTGAAGAACCAGGCCTGCACATTGTCTGGTACCATCGCAGAAACAAAATACATTATATTAAGTTAAGCAAGAATGATGGAAGAAAGAAAAGATTTATTCAATTTGATATTCGTTCAAAATGACTGAAACAGCCAATCCTTTATCATTTTCATGAATGGATGTAACGCATTATGAGTGCAAGCATTTTTTTACTTTGACAGATTGTGGCTTGACACGTTTCACGATATGTCGTCTGTAGACATTACAGGATGCATCTAGCATTATACGACAGTTGAGACCTGTCTTTTTTGACGGTGGTGCCCCACTGGAAATTCTGACTGATAACGCCACTATGTTTCAATGTCAAGAATTTCAGAGATTTACGCAGGAATGGGGGATTAGAATGCGTTACTGATGTGCATATTTTCCAGAAGGTAATGGTATAGCAGAGCAGTGTCACTGCACCATTAAAAGAATTGCGGCCAGGACATAGTTTTCTATTCCAGAAGCTGTGTACTCGTATTATGTGACACCAAAGGACGATGCAACACCAGAAACTGCACCAGCTAATGGGATTTACTGCTATGAACAGCGTATAAAAGGAATTGATGTCACACCATCAGTGGTTAGCATTGTCAATACACCATATCAAGTGGGAGACCGTGTTTGGGTAAAACCCCCAAATGCTGGTTGCACTGTAAAATTTTATGGAGGAAAATAGACAAAATCATAAGTCCTCAGACCATGTTGATTGATGGTGTACCACGTCATGTAAAAGATATCCACCCCTGTTATAACTCTTCTGATTCTGAGGATGAAGAGGAAGATCACATACAGTTCAGGGATGATCCTAATCGCTTACTTCCCCTAGAGGTGAGCCTACAGACCCAGATGAGGGAATGATGGAACATACTAGTGACAATACTGATGAGAACGATGGACATGAGGAAGTACCCGATAAAGACAAATACTGCCCACCTGCCGTGATTATGAAACACAGCCTATAGCACCATGAGAGGGGATAATGGAACATACTGAGTAAGATGAAACGGAGGAAGTGATGCCTTCGATTCTTCAAAGGAGTATCCGACAAAGGCGGATACTGCCTCCTTGCCCTGATTGTAAAACACCGCATAGGCAACCACAAGAGGGGATAATGGAACAGACTGGTGGCAATAACGGTGGTAATGAAGAAGATGGCAATAAGGAAGTGCTGCCCCCCATTCTTCAAAGAAGTACCCGACAACGACGACTGCCCCCCTGCCCTGTGTGTGATCATGAGATCAGGGAGAGAGTATGGAAACGTGCGACTTACCTAACTAGCACGTGTGCATATTTCAACGGGTCGGGAGTGGAATGAAATGAATGAAAAAGAAAAAAACAAAAATGGCTGCCTTATCTCTTTATATGCCTGCAATGTGACCACCCGATATGCAAATTAGATGCTCCTTGTTAGAGATAAAAGAGGGTTGATTATTTAGAGGGAGGTTCATTTTGAAGTTAGATTTCAAAGAAATAAGTTGAATTAACAGAAGTTCGTTTAGAGTTGAGAGAAGGTGCGTTACGTATACAGAAGTTGGAAGTTTGGACAACAGTGTCAACCTTACCCAGGAAATTATTGATGTGACAGGCGAAAGAAATAACACTCAAGTTATTGACTTATAATATATATATATATATATATATATATATATATATATATAGTAAAAAGTAGAGATAACGTCTAGAAACAAAAATGTTCCTAAATTTCATACTGTTAGGACTCGTGGTGCTGTTAGAGTATTTGTTAAAATTCAGTTGTAAGTTACAAGCATCAGAATATTTTTACTCAGTAATTGTTAACAACACAAGAGCTTAAGTAAAGGGTTTCATTCAGGATTCTGCACAGATTTCTAATTACTAAGTTCGACAAAATAAGATCAGAGATAACATAAAAACTTTCCAAAAATTACACCCAAGATGAAATAATATGAATAATCAATGAAGAAACGTAAAGATTTAAAATTAAATATCTGAAAATAGAAACACATTAAGTTTGTTAACAAACCAGTATTGCATAAAGCTATAGTCATTTTCTTTTTTAAATTTCATTATTTAAAGATGTTTTGGATATTTTTAATAAAAAGCAATATAAGAAAATCAGTTTTACCACATGAATTGTATCTTTTTAAAATTTATTTTATATTTCCAGGATATGACACAATGAAAAGAAAATCATTAATGGCTAACAAGGACCTTTCTTCATTGGTGATTTAAAAAGGTTTAAAATAATTATAAATTTCTTATAAATTTTCTAAAGTTAAAATTTACAATCCTTCCTTTCATCATACACTGCACTGCATGTACTTTATGTTGAATAAAATGCAATCAAACATGACTGACAGACGATATTCATGTGAAGTATGTGGTTCTTCTTTTGCATGTAAGTCAAGTTTGTTGAGTCATATGAAAACACATACAGGAGAAAAACCACATTCTTGCGAAGTGTGTGGATATTCTTCTGCCTGGAAGTCGAATTTGTTGTCTCATATGAAAACACACACAGGAGACAAACCTCATTCTTGTGAAGTATGTGGTTTTTCTTTTACATGGAAGTCACATTTGTTGGATCATATGGCAACACATACGGGAGACAAACAACATTCTTGTGAAGTATGTGGTTCTTCATTTGTACGGAAGTCAGCTTTGTTGAGACATATGCGAACACATACAGGAGACAAACCACATTTTTGTGAAGTATGTGGTTCTTCTTTCACACGGAAGTCATATTTGTTGAATCATATGGCAACACACATAGGAGACAAACCACATTCTTGTGAAGTATGTGGTTCTTCTTTTGTGCAGAAGTACAATTTGTTGCGTCATATGAAAACACATACAGGAGAAAACCCACATTCTTGTGAAGTATGTGGTTCTCCTTTTGCACAGAAGTACAATTTGTTACGTCATATGAAAAACATACGGGAGAAAAATCATATTCTTGTGAAGTATGTAGTTCTTCTTTTGCACGGAAGTACAATTTGTTGCGTCATATGAAAACACATATGGGAGACAAACCACATAATTAAGAAATATGTGGTTCTTTTGCACAGAAATCAGATTTTTTTATCATATGCTAAAACTTACAGGAAACACTATCTGATTATCTTCCAAAATCCATACCTCTACATTGTATACCAGCCTCATGAATCAAGAACAGAACGATCCCTATAACCAAGGACTAGCATAAAGAAAATGTCCAATTATATTAATCAATTTTGTTTTACAGAATTAGAAAAGAAGAAATCACTTATAACAGTTGTTAAAAATACTTCAGAACTTCTATTACAGGAAAATGGAAAAATGAGCCAAACAATATCGTTATAAGTATTTTTCGAATTCATTCATCAAGAGCTATATAAGTAAGGTAGGCGTTATTAACTGGCTTCAAAGAGAATGTCCCAAGTATGATTAGGACAGAATTATAATGAATTCTTACGATCAAATTTTATAACAAATATTCTAAGAAGATGAGTGATCTCAGCAATTACAAGTGCACTTTTTACCTCACAGAAATAGTGTGAACCATTTGATATCTAGCTGTCAGGTTCTTGTAGAAGTTTGCTACTATTCAATGGAATACAATGGAATGTGTAAATATATCTATATGACGATCTTAAACATGTGGAATATTGAATTCCACAGCAATCCTGGGAACAATAGTTGCACATGTCATACACTATCCACTATGACTCTCTACGATTTCTACAGAAATGGAGCTGTTAAACCTGACATCATTATATGAGACAAGAAGGGCACATCAGCAACCTCAGAAGTTAATGTCTTCAATAATACTGGGTTAAAAAGTGAAAGAAAAAATGACAAAATACCAGGGTTTATGTACAACTGTGATTTTCTCACACAAAAACTTGCGAAAAGAATATGCTACTTTGATTATGTATATATTCTTGTGTAAATTTTTAAAACCACCTGAAAGAAGATTTTTATGCTGAGGTCACGTTTTAAGATTATTTTACTTTTTTAAAATTTTATACATCTCAGTAATTGCCAACAATTTTAATCTTTTTGTTGTTATCTGACTAACCCTTTGAAACACGCGTAAATTTGATATTCCTTAGAAAGTAAAATAATAAAAAACTGACAATATTTTTGTAATATATGAAATCAGCTTTATACAAACATGTAAACACAAAATTGTACTGCTCTGACATTTTGTGAATGTCTGGCATCTGGTAGTATGTTCCATTCACAAATGATAAAATTTTGAAAAAGTTAAAAACCATATTTTTGTTATGTGTGTATTGCTATTATATGTGTGTGTTTGTATTATTGTTATATGTGTATGTTGGTATACTTGTTATATGTGTGTATTGGTATTGTTATGTGTGTGTTGGTATTATTGTTATATGTGTGTGTTTGTATTATTGTTATATGTGTATGTTGGTATTCTTGTTATATGTGTGTATTGGTATTGTTATATGTGTATGTTGGTATTATTGTTACATGTGTGTGTTGGTATTATTGTTATATGTGTATGTTGGTATTATTGTTATATGTGTGTATTGGTATTATTGTTATATGCGTGTATTGGTATTATTGTTATATGTGTATGTTGGTATTCTTGTTATATGTGCGTATTGGTATTGTTATATGTGTGTTGGTATACTTGTTATATGTGTGTATTGGTATTGTTGTGTTTTTCTCACACAAAATCCCACGATCGAAAAAATATGATCCTTTGATTATGTTAATTATTATCTTAAAACCACCCGAAAAATGTAATATATTTCAATAAAACATCTTATATCGAATATTCATGTCTAAATATCTACTCAAGCTTTCACCTTTTTATCATTGTTTTCATAAAATGTTTATTGTGCAAAATATTTTAAATACGATGGACGTTCAATAGGTAATGACCCTGGCCTACAGTCGTTTGTATGATAGAGTAGAAATATTGCATATGCAATGATTTAAATCTCTATGGGTCATTTGGCAAATTAAAACTCTGACTTAATTGTTGTTCCTGGTTTACAAGTGTGAAATGGAGCCTGTCAAGTGTCATGCAGTGATCAGTTGTCTTATTTGAAATCACGCACACCATGAGAAACTCTTGATGAAATTACAAGAAACAATTTCACATCATATTCTTGTAAAACATTGTCCTTGTGAATTGCAATATGGCATGAAATCTTTAGCAGCAACACCTAGATATGGTTGCCCTCAATCTGTCATTGATGAGGCAACTCTCAGCTATGGGGAGGCTACATAGTTTGAAGATCCATGATTGACGCCAAATCACTAAAAGGTCATGATTAGTGCAGGGTCTGTTGAAACTATTTGATGGATTCCTAGGTTGCTGACAACTTTTACCGAAGCAAAAACGCATTGATTACTGTACCGAAGCAAGATTTACTATAGATGTGTTAAACCAACTTCGATCCACATCACACAATGTGTAAGATCAGAAGCACAGACGTCCATGAAATTTTCTCGCATGTATTTTTGCAATGCCTTGCGTCATCTGATTTTTACCTCCAGAACCCAGAAATTTGTTTTTGAAAGCGGTTTCCAAATGATACATCTTGATTTATGAATTTCAACATCATCTACAAAAACTCCAGAGATGCATTGAACTATGCTAGAAATATGAAACTCTGTGATGTTCTTATCTGGAAAAAACTGTGATAATTTTCATTGTTCTACTGATGTGAGGCATTAGACCAGGGCATTACAACATCAACAAAACCGTTTCTTAACCTCTTCCTTTTCTTAAAAGAACGAAAACATGAAATACACAAAATATTAGAATAGACGTTTTCATTAAGTAAACTTTTCATTAAATTCACACGTAATTTGGCATTAAAAATTGTGTTTATCTTTTCAATTACTATTGTGGATTATTTAAGGAATAATACATTGTGACGTGCTATAAAGGAAATAAATCAAACATTAATGCAACCATTTAGTAAGTACTAATTAATACATAAACATAATTATTTAAATGAAAAATTGAGGAAACCGAAATTTTATAACAAAACATGTTTATATCTACAAATTTATAAGGATATAATAGTTATTTTCAATCAGCAACGGTTCTTTATTAAAAATCGTGGTTTTTACAAAAAACAAAGTAATCACAAAGCTTATAGATGTGTGAGTCCATATGTACATAGTGTGAATAAAATGCACATGTAAATAATATATGTATGTGAGTGCATGACACTGTGTATGTGTGTTGATTTACCTTGTTCTTTTTAGTTCGTGTATAGCTGTGTGTTGCAATTGTTTCTGTTCTCCCAAACTCTTACTAATGTATAAGAATATGTGCGTGATATGAAGATATGTATGAGAGTTATTGAAGATTCATTTTCGCCTCTTTACATCCTCCGGCCAAGTACAAAGTTGTTGTTTGGCACAGATTCTTAGGTATTTAAGCTTGAGAAATTTGCAGAAATCTGCGTTACCCAGGAAATAAATGCATAGTGGACATTGCAAAAGCTGCTGCAAAAACTTGGTTTCTCTCTATCGAACTAGAAGACTACTCACCTGAGAGTATCCTGTACATCTACAAGGCCACTATTTCCCATGCATGCACAGAGTTATTTTTAGAACAAGTCCCGGGGAAGACAAGGGAAATAAATTGTACAAAACTAAACTGATTTGAATTTCTCGAAGATTCCATTTCTATGTGCGGAAATACAGTATAGTTCTTTAATTAATTTATGTTTGCTCTATCACTATGTGTACGGGTGACTAAATTATGACATTGTGTCTTTGCACTTAATGATACATATGAACGTTGAAACGATGCTATGAAAAAGTCTCTGCTGAATATTTGTTCAAACCGTATGTATCTATTGCTCCATGATTCTCCTCCTAAAACAAAATCCATCTAAAAAAGAATAAAAAAATAGTAAAAATAAAAAAGAATACAAAATTTCACTGGCTAAAATATATAGCAAAACAAAGTGGACTCTATGTGCCTGCCAGATTTGCTGGAAGTTACGGCACCAGGAAACATTGCAGCAGTAGTTAACGAATTTCCTGAGGTTTTTTGCATCCGTATCACTGTTATACTACAGTATGTGTTTTCGAAAAATGCTTTTTTCAGTTGATTAACGTTGATGAAGACATGTTTGCCATTCTTATCACGAAATGTTTCGGATATCTTCTAAGCATTTTGTAATTTTGCCGGAGTAGGGTAGCATGAATACTGCGTCATTTATTACAAAACCACGTGTGAATGTCTTGAGAATTGAGTTGAATTTTAGTAAAACGTATAGCTGGGCGAGTCTAGTGTGCTAGGTGGTCGGTGCAATCAAGGTCAGATCTGATACCAAGAAGTACAAGAGAAAGGAATGCCATCCAAGGAAGCTTTCAGTATGTCATCACATACTGAAAGCTTCCTTGGATGGCATTCAACCAAGCCGTTCGAGGACGGGTTATATTGCGTAGTCAGTATCTGCTTGCATCAAAGTAAACATGAAAGTTCAGTGAAAAGATAGGAATTGACCTGTTTACCTCTCTCGGTGGTAATAATTTCCGGCAAACCAAATCTTGATATTCGCTGTGTAATGAATGTTTTGGCAACATTCTCAGTAGAGATTTCTCTGATGGTTAAGGTGAGGCTTGACATATTTTGAGAATCTGTCGACACAAGTAAGAAGATATTTAAAGTTCTTCAGAAACTTGTAACGGACCCACTATATCGATGTGAAAATGCTTAAATCAAGCCTTATGAATAGCGTACTTCACTAGAGTGCGGTTAATATGTTGAGTGACTTTGGATTTGTTGCAACGGCTACAACTCCATGACCAATCATGTACATCCTTGTTAATAGCGATCCATATGAAACGTGATGTAAGCAATTTCTGTGCTGCTCGGGCGCCGTGTAACCTCGAAAAAACTACTCATCTGTGCCGGAGAGTTATGTATGGACGTTCATGTCCAGTCGAAATGTCGTACAAAATAAAATCGTTTGAGAAAGACAAGGGAACTTGTTGAAAGTTGAGAGAGACCGTCTTAAGTTTTTTATTCTTCATCGTTCTCCTGGTCCGTAGCGATCTGATGAAAATCCATATCGTGAACAGGTTGTATGGCGTTCATGTGCAGACGTGATAGTGTGTCAGCGGTCATACTTTCGGTGCCTTTGATATATTTTATGCCCGAAGTAAATTGTGAGATATAATCCAAGTGACAGGTTTTCTTAAACGAATGGTTACCGGGCTTAGCAAATAAGACATTTGACCGTGATTTGTGATCAGTTAAAATAGTGAAATTAAAATGAATTGTTTTAACCCTCCATCGATGTCCACATCAGCAGAATCTACAAATAACGGAAGTGGTTCGTCTGTTGTAGGAAAAACCAAAAATGTAGCATTTGCTAAGGTCTTTTTTAAAACTGAGAAAAATTGCAATTCATGTTCACTTAATACAATGCCTTCATTCTGATTTTTCTGTTCCGAAGAAGATCGGTTATGAGCTGTGCGAAATCAGTGCAGGTAAGAATCGTCTGTAAAAGTTAATTAAACCAATAAATTCTTGTAGTTTACACACAGTAAATCAGAACGGAATAATCGAAATTATATTGAATCTCGTCATTATTAGTGAGAGACTTATTACTACTCTATTTTTAATTGATATGTTTAGGCTCAGAACTCGTCGCCATATTAGATTTTTGATCTCATGAAGAAGCTAGCATTTTTGGTGGGCTATTTTCCCGCCTAGCACAACTAATGGTGATGCCATCATAACATTCAAAATGAAAGTATACGACATGATGGAAGAAAGAGAGGGGAAACGTTCATTAGATTTATTCATTAACTTTCTGCGCACGTTGTTGGGAAATTTAGTGAACAGAATGTGAGCAATCATAATTGCTGATGTAGAATTATCAGAAAAAAATCTGCATTAAATGACTTGTCCATCTGAGTCAATTTTTACTTAACTTTATGATCGAGAAGAATTCTGAGGTCTTTAATTTGCAAGAATTGCACTAATCAAGAAATAATATATAATTGGATACAAGATCGAGTGCCTTCCCCGCCAAATTTAGATTTTAGTAAAAGGAGCTTATCCACGTCATCTAAATTAGATGTGAAAACTCGAATTTTTTTAAGGAAGGTTCAAATTTCGAATTTATTGGACGACAGATTCCCACTGAATCGAGGACACTAATTCCATTTTCATAGGAACTTTCCCGGGTCAGATTCCAAACTTGCTAATTCCCTTCTAACTTCTGCCACAAACTGCGCTTAATCTTGACAATATTCAATCTCTCCTCCACTGAGGATTTTATAATTAACTGCTCGAAAAGATCATCTAGCTCGGATATCCATTTTATGTATATTTGGAGAAAAATTCCTTTTAGATTCCCCATGTAGCTTTTCTCATATCCAAGCTAGGGTCATTGTTATTCGAAATTTTTGTTTGCTTCTATTCGAGAAAGCAAATTCGAATTAGCCATGATGCTTTGATACTACCGATAACTCACTTAATGAAAGGTCAAAATGCCGTCCTCACATGGGAATAAAAAAGGCATAAAACTACAAGTTGTAATTTTCCGACAACGTTAAATTATAGTCGTCGAGAGAAAAAAGGAAGAATTTGTGAACCCAAATCACCGACCAAATAAAATATCTATCAAAGCAACGATATAAATTTAATAGTGCAAGGGAGATAACCAATACTTTCGCTAAGCTGAATATAATTTCGACCGAATGGTGGATCAAATTTATATAAAACAAAATTCGTCAACACAATATTTAAGCAACAGACAAGAAACATCAATAAAATTATAATTAATATTTTTTTATTTTCTTCTGATCAATAAATATCAATATCTTCACTTGATAAATTTGGCACCAAAAGTAACCTTGACAATTAGTAATAACAAGCAATCTGAATGGTTCAAACAAAATCGTGGACAGACAAACTGACCAATGAGGAGCCTGCTTATTTCTGCAGAATTTCTGACAAGCTTTACTGCTTATTCATTTTCCAATAATTTTTAAACAATTTTTACAGTTCATAGATCATCTTCTCAGCTATATTTTGAAAAAAAAAAACAACAAAAAAAAAATGCAATTTTCGTTCAGTAAAACAAAAGTTACTAAAAAGGAATTTTATTTTAAATTACTGTTCCAAAATTCTTAGGATTAGTAAGGAATGAGGAAACAGTTTTTCTTTTGTCTTTGGCTTTTGGTTACCATAGCAACTAAATCTGTTTTCGTTACCTCAAATCAGCTTGGAACGGCGGAGATGATGATGTAACAAGATACAAAAGGTTGATTAGTTTTTTTTTATATTGGCAACAACTAACTGTTGATTGAACGGCACAATCCAGAGAGAGAGGGAGAGAGAGAGAGGGGGAGAGAGAGAGAGGGGGGGACAATAAGTGAAACAGGAAGAAAATTTTATTTCAAAGCTAAGCCTGGTAAAATCATTGATTGCATAGAAACTGCGAGAATGAAAAGTAATATGGTTAAGATTAAAATTGGAAAAGTAAAAGGACTAGTTGTTAAAACTTAAAAAAAGATAGTCTAGTAAAAATATAATAAATGACTTAAAATATTGCAGCATTAGGAATTGATTATATAATTTGAAATTGAATTTAAAAAAATCCTTAATGCTGCAATATTTTAAGTTATAAATTTATTATATTTTTTACTAGAATATCGTATTTCTCTCAATGCTATGTAATATATATATATATATATATTTGTGTCAGGTCATGTCATATGCTACTGGTACCATGTAACTGTAACCTATTACTACCTGCCTCATGATTGGGTTACCGGCGACTAAACTGGTCCCCCACCAGACTTATTTGGTGAGGAGGGTTGCTAGTCTCCATGAAGGATTAAAAAGCAGGCCTTTCAAAGGGCGAATTGGCCCTTTTTGGGGGTCAACGGCCAACTAGCACCGTATGAGTTTGTGTGTATGTATGTGTGTGTTGGGGTGGAGAGGGCTCCCATAAGGTGTGGTGAAGGCAACCTTTCTAGGAGAAGCAAATCTCTGATTAAAAAAAAATGAAGCGGGAGACCAGTACCCGCATTAAGCTGGTCTGCCATTTAACTTATTGCTGGCTATCTTGCTCTTGCTTGTTGCTGGATCTCAACATTTTGAACCAGGAGAGAGACTTTGCTAAGACTCTCTAACATCATCTGTGTACAGATACTCCCTCAAGCATTTGTCTATAAAAATGGTCATGTGGCGATGGAAAAGTTGTGACGTGTGGAGGCTTGAAATGCTGGAAGCATGTAATAATTGATCTCAATGACCGTCTTCAGTGTCATGCCTGCTTGGGCGTGTGAAATCACCAGTAGGACTAAAAAAAAATCAATATTGGCCTCATGGACTTTAAGTGTCTGAGGGAGTGACACTCGTCTGACAAGACGTTGCAATCATATATATATATATATATATATATATATATATATATATATCTTTTCATGCTCGCATTTTTCTATATTATATATATATATATATATATATATGTGTGTAATCATAAATACACGCATATTTTTTAAGTGAAATTAGAAGTTACAAAACAGTAGAGTAACGTTCCAAGATTAACTTTTCTGCAATTAAAAAATATTAATTTCTTTGCAATTAAAAAAGTACTTTTTAATTAATTTTTAATTTCAGTTTAAAAAACATATTTTTTTTTAAAATATAAGCAAATTACAATAATTATAAAAGTTTTTTTCTTTTTTTAAAATGGTTGTCTATTTTGCATGTTATGCCCCTTAGTCTTATGAGGTCCCTTAAACAGTTATCTCCCTTGGCCGGTCATTTTTCTTATAGGGTTTCCCCTGACTCGACACCGGCAGGTTGACCGGTGTTTTATTCCTTAATTGTAATCAGCAGCCTTTCATGTCTCTGTCTTTTATCTTCTGTTGTCCTTCGCCGTTTTTAGTCATCTCCGGTAAGAAACATTATATATCTCCTGCTTAAAGACACTTTTTAAATAATTTTAACGTTATTATTATTTGTTTTTAAATATTATTTCATCTTAACTGCGGACTTTGTTTATTTTCTTTACCCACATGTCCGACCCCCTCACTTTAAGCTGTGTTGTTCATTTCCTTACGTATACGACTCCGCATTTCACCCCTACTTCTCGATTCTTAGCTTTTCTTTTTGTGTTCTCAACATTTTTCTTTCGTTTGCTTTGTTTCTTTCAATATGCGTGTGTTTTTGTGAAAATATTGAATGAATACTGCTTATCGTAATTTATGGAATTAATTAGTTACGGGTAAAATGAATGCTGATGCTCAAAACGTATAAACATTTTGACTTTTACTTAAAAATTCACCAAAAACTCAGGAAATTAACTAATTTTAATGAAATTTTCAGTATTTATAAATTAATGATCGCGGAATGTAAAAAAAAACTCTTTATTTTTTATTTAAATTTGAGTGGAAATGCATAATTCTATTTAAACAAAAAAAAATACCTTTACTAAAGTTACGGTTTTCAGTAATAAATAAAAAACGCAAGAATGTATTTTTGCTTTTTTTTTATTGTTACAAATTACGATGCTTTATTTATATAATAAAGCATCGTAATTTGTAACAATAAAAATAATTTTTACAGAAACATTACGAAAAAAAAAACACTGAAAGTCCGTATTAATTAATTCGATATAACTCGAAGAAAAATGAATTTCTCGAACTACCAATATTACCATTGAATTAAACATTGTTTATTTAGTATTTTCACACACAAAAAATTATAATAGCAAAAATATTTCTACTTTTTTTTTAATTACAGATTTCGCTTAATTTTTATATGCAATATTTTAATAATTTCCTTGCTCGAAAGAATGTGAAACTTTCGGTGTAACAAAATTTTTATATAATCTCAAACAATAATTAAAAAATAAAATTAAAACAGGAACATAAAAAATATTAAAATAAATAAAAAAAAAGATAAAAATTGATACAAACATTCAGAATATGAATGTATGGATGCACGTCTGGGGAGGGGAAGAAATCTGACACCTCTACCTCCTTTTACTATCATGATTTCATTTTGAAACAACGTTTCGATTGGCTGAAATTTTGGATCTCCTTATAATCATGTTTACAAAAGTTTAGTTTGTTACGTTTTTGGTGAAAGGTAAATTACTTGCTTTTTGAGGGCTAATTAAGTTATTTTTGCTCAAACAATGTGTTTTTTTTTATTTAACTCAATATCTTAGGACTTTACTTTACTAATTATCTTTGAAATAGTCCCAGAAAAATAATATTTATCTTTTAAAGGAGTTTTACAATGAATATATTTAACTTCAAAATTTACCTGAATTGGTTAGCTCGCCGTGAAAAAAATTTTCATAACTTTTCTTTTTTTTCACGTGTACAAATATTGTTTTTTCTTTTGGAAATTAACTTTAGTCTCTACACTTTAAAATACAATAAAAAAAATAGTCGGAAACCTACAAAAAATGATGATAAATCGGCTTTCAAAACTAGGTCCCTTTATCTGTATCCGCCCATTTTGCTCGTACCTAATATATAAACATAAATACACGGATAAATCGGCTTTCAAAACTAGGTCCCTTTATTTTTGCCCGTCCATTTTTGCCTGTACCTAGTGTTAATTAAAAGGATTAAAAATAGAAACAAATCGAACTTACTAAGGGAGATAATAACTTCCGGTGAATTCCGGGAAAATATCCAGTAAATAAAATGGCGTTTAGTAAGTCATTATTTGTATTTTAAACTAAATATTTTATCGTGGTTTATTTTCAGTTTTATTTTCTGCAAACTTACTCTTCCGTTCGTCATCTTGAATGTTAAGTTGAGCTTTTAAAATCAATCACATTTGAAAAATTGTTTCTTTTATAAAAGCAGATAAAGTTAATCGAAAGCAGATTATAAAAAAAACGTAAGTATTACTACATGAATTTAGTATCGATTTTTGCGCATTTGCAGGATATGTTAAAAATGTAAGGGAGATAACTACATTTACTAAACGAATAATCCTAATGAAAATGTTGATTTATCATTGAAACTTTTTGCTGCCGATTGTTTTTTGTATTTAATATTGACTCAAACATAAAAAACTTCATGGTCGTTTACCAAAGAAAAAAATAATTTTATAAATTTGTTTTTAACTTCTTCGCAAGTTTAAAGTAAAAAAGAAATTGTTTTTTGTGTTTTCATTTTTTTTCAGCAAATTATTTATAGTTTTTTGGGTGTGCTAAAAACGAATATATACTTCATATGTGGCACAGAGAATTATTTTCATGATATGAGGAAATAACTTTTATAAAAAGTGGGGATCAATTTTCTATATAAATTTAATGTAAAATAAGCACCCACTTTCTGGCCACATGGTGATTATTTGTTTTATTTGTTTTGTTGGCCGTTTTGGTAAATTGTTGTTTACTTTCCACATTAACACTCTTTTTTAACATGACAACCTTTATAGGTTTTCGGGTATGCTGAAAACGAATATCACATTTAAATTTGTTGCAAACAAGTATGCATCTGGATATTAAACATTGTTATTCTTATTAGTGGTGGCCAATTCAGTATGCACTTGCACATACACTGATAACATAAACTAAACTAACTTGCAACACACATATGTGTGCACTTGACCAAATAAACAAACCTTACAAATAACTTTGACTAAATTAAAAAAGAATCATGATTCTTACACAAATTACAATATTACGGTTCTGAATTTTTTAGATGAGGAATGATTCTTTGTGTTATTTAGATTATTATGTGAAGAAAAGGAAAAAAAATGATTGATGTAGAAGAGAAGGATCGGCATGCACTTACCTTGAATACTAACCAAGAATTGTTGTTGTTGTTGTTAGCCACCCTTTTAAAGTTTTTTCAGTGCTCCGGATCATGTGATAGTTAATCATCTGATCCTTCCATTATATAAGAGGGGAAATTCCCTAGTCTTTTTTCCTTTCTCTTTCTTTCACCACAAGTTGATTCGGTTGCCGGTGATTAAATCTCTTTCACTTTCGTCTGGCGAAGATACTACAAGACGGTTATGTTGCGGAAGATGGCAATTTTTTCATAACCTAAGGTAAGTGCATTGCTCCCTTCTCGTTCTGAGCAGTCATTGATTCTTTTCTGGAAATTAATTTTTTCACAATTAAGACTATTGTTCTCATCTGGATTGTTATTTATTGTGCAAACATTGTAAAAATGAAATTTAAGATGAGAACAATAGTGTTAAGAATCCAATAATGGATTTCTGATTTACTTACCGGATTGTGATGATAGACATTTTAACTTTTTGTTTTGAAAAGTGAGGACGAGATAAAATTAAACTATTTTATCTTTTGAGAGACATTAACTGTGATAGATGAAATGATTAGAATTATTATTAATGCGATTTTCATAATTAATGCATCCTCTGCATTTGTCATGTGTTGTTCAGCTTGACTGAAAAATAGACAATAAAAGCCGTTCTTAACATGGGGAGGTAAGGGTTTTTATAATATGCTGGGGCAAATAATAATTTTATAACTTTTAAAGGTTTTTCACTGCTTCAAAAGTTTAAAGTGAAAAAAAAATGCCGGCGCACGTGTAGAAGCGGTACCCCTTCCCCTGTGTATTTTTTATTTTCATATTTTTTTCACTTTTTCATCAGATTATTATCGAGTGGTCACTAAGATTTTGTTTTCAATACTGACTTTTACTTAAAAAAGGTTAATGTCTAAAATCATTCCAACTCCAATAATTCGTTTACAATGAAGACTTTGGAAAGTTTTTGGGGTTGCTTAAAACGAATATATACTTCAAAAGTGTCGCAGAGAATTAATTTCCATGATATGAAAAACAAATATTTTTCAAAAAGTGGGAATCACTTTTTTATATCAATTTAATGTAAAATGAGCACCCACTTTCTGGACACATGGTTATAATTTGGAGGGGGGCTGCATGAAAGCCGTTTTGGTAAATTGTTACTTACTTTTCATTAAAACAATCGTCTTTAACATGACGACTTCTATAGGTTTTCATGTATGCTGAAAATGAATATCGCATTTAAATTTGCCGCACACAAGTTTTCCAGATGAGAAGCAATGTACAGAATTGTCCACCATTGATAACATAAGGAATTACATTGATTAATATTCAAAAAACTACTAGTTTGCAGCAAAAATATGCATGCGCTTACAGTTACAGAAATGGTCACCATTGATAACATAAGGAATGACACATATCAGTATACATATTTTTCTTTATTTTTGTTCTTTAATCTCCTCATGCCTTTCATGAAAGATGAAATTGGACAAATAAACTTTCAGCCTAAAAGACAAAGACAAAAAACGCACCCTCACTATATGGCCATAAAGTGGGTACTGATTTTACGTGAAAATTATAATGAAAAGTAGCCCCCAACTTATTAAAAATGTTAATTTTTCATATCATCTGTGCCACTTTTTAAAGAATATATTCGTTTTCAGTAAAATTTTACAAAGTCGTTATTTTGAAGGTTTGGGGGAGTTGGAAAGATTCTAGACATTGACCAAAATAACTTCTTTATCGTTTAGCAAAGAAAAAAAGATAAATTTTACATTTCTTTTTCCCAAGTTCACAAGCAAACAATAGAGCTCGGTGCATGCATGGAAGAGGTCCCCCCCGTGTATTTTTCTATTTTCATATTTTTTCAGTGGATAAAAAAATATATAATTTAGCTTTTTTTATAGCCTTTTTGACATTCAATAGTTGTTTTCTTATTTCGTTAATTAATGTTTGTATTCTCGTCGATTGTTTTCAATATGAGGGATCGATGTATTAGAAACTGTGTACACACATAGCAAAGAGTTTTCCTGTTTATTTATTTGGAAATGAAGTTATCAAATATTATGTTCGTTTGTTTATAGAATGCTGATGGTTAAAGAAATTTATTATGTTCTAGTTTTAAGTTCTCTCAAAAGTACATTTGAAAACCTTACAAATAACTTTGACTAAATAAAAAAAATGATAATGATTCTTAAACAAATTACAATATTGTTCTGGGTTTTATAGATGAGGAATGATTCATAGTATCGTTATGATTATTAAGACTACTATTCTCATCTTGAGTGTTATTTATTGTGCAAACATTGTAAAACTAACACTAAGATGAAAACAATAGTTCAAATAATCAAAATGATACAAACAAATCACGTGATATTTTATATACATGTATTTTTTACATGTTCAAAAATTGTTTTTGTTGTTCCTTGCAATAATGGAAATCCCATATTTACTGACCAGATTGTGATAGTACACTTTAATTTTAATTCTGCTTTGAAAAGTACAGGTGGCATAAAATTAAATTATTTTGTATTTTGGGGACATTAACTGTGATAGATGAAAAGAAAGTTATCATAAATGAGGATTTCATAAGTAGATATTCTGAATTTGTGTATGGAAAATTATAACTTACTTGGGTAGCATGTGTATGTGTGTGTGTGCACTGTAGCAAAAGAAAGGCTAAAATGACAAAACCCAATTAGTTTTATGGTTTCTAAGCTATCATACAACTGCTGCTGATTTTCACACATGTGTATCATGCACGTTATATTACAAGAATATTTGTTTGTTGATAGTTGAATGCAGCAATTATATTACGTTATATTACAAGAATATTTGTTTGTTGATAGTTGAATGCAGCAATTAATCTAAATTTTAGTATTATATCTCTTGTTTCTTTCATAATTTATTTCAGCTGCTTATTTCCTCTTGTTATTTATTACTACTGCTGTTACTCCCCCTTTGCGATTGTTATGGACTTTTATTTTTCTTCCGGTTATGACTGAAAGTGGCCTTGTGTCCATGGAAATTAAGTAAGGAACCGTTATCCCCCTCTTGTTATTTGTATGAATTTTTATTTTTCTTCCTACTATGATTAAAAGAACCTGTGTATCTAGCCATGTGTTTATGAAATTTGGTTATGTTTCAAGTGTTGACTATGTTAATCATCTGGGAGGCTGTAAACAAGTAAAATGTTCATTCCCTTCCTCATCTTGAGGTCAATGAAGATAAACACCTAGTAATTGTCACAAGGGGTAGAGGTTCTTGTAAGTTCTATTAAGACATAGAGCATCTTATTTTCATTGGTCGCCAAAAAGACATAATGTCTCAGATCAATATGAGAAACAGCTGATCATTTCCTGGCAGATGTGAAAGATTTCAACTGCAAAATCATCAGTGGTTTCTGGTTTACCCCCTCCCCAAAAGATTTCATCTCAAACAATGAGACGCTAACAGATTTATTTGCCTGCATAGATAAAAGGGCTTTGCCCATAAGATAATAACAAGAGAAAGAAGAGGAAATTAAGAATATGCAAACAAAATGTAAATTGAAAAATTCTCCTGATCATGCTGAAGGACAATCATCTTGCACTCGAGTTCCTCACTGAACGTCCTGAAGCTGTATGATTGGTCATAGTGGTGATGTGATGGTTATGGTTGGAGTCTAAGGATATATGAAAAGTGTTAATGTTATGATTGGATTGGATTCTAAGAGTATATGAAACCTGTAAAGGTTATGGTTGGAGTCTAATGGTATATAAAACGTGTTAAGGTTATAGTTGGAGTCTAATGGTATATGAAACGTATTAAAGTTGTGCTTGCAGTCTAAGGGTATATGAAATGTGTTATGGTTATGGTTGGAGTCTAAGTGTATATGAAACGTATTAAGGTTATGGTTGAAGTCTAAGGGTATATAATCCGTGTTAAGGTTATGGTTGGAGTCTAATAGTATATGAAATGTGTTACAGTTATGGTTGGAGTGTAATGATATATGAAAAGTGTTAAAATTATGGTTGGAGTCTAATGGTATATGAAAAGTGTTAAATATATGGTTGGAGTGTAATGGTATATAAAAGTGTTATGATTGGAGTCTAATGGTATATGAAACGTATTAAGGTTATGGTTGGTGTCTTATGGTATATTAAAAATGTTAAGTCTAAGGGTATATGAAACGTGTTAAGGTTACGGTTGGAGTCTAAGGTTATATTAAACGTGTAAATGTTATAGGTGGAGTTTAATGGTATATGAAACGTGTTAAGGTTATTGTTGGAGTCTAATGGTATATGAAAAGTGTTAAGTATATGGTTGGATTCTAAGAGTATATGAAACGTGGTTGGAGTCTAAGGGTATATGAAAAGTTTTAAGGTTATGGTTTTAGTCTAAGGTATATGAAACGTGTTATCATTATGGTCAGAGTCTCATGGTATATGAAACTTGCAAGAGGAGGCAAATATAGATTTATTTCATATTTCACCTTTCTTAGCCATCACTAAAATTATAATCACTAATATTATATGATTAAAATCAAGAAAATACATTAAGACGGTTCTAATTAAAATACATGACTAATTTTACAAAACTTTAAAATTGACACCCCTTATAGGTATTGGTTGTCAGTCCTAGAGTGATAGGATCACTGTTAAAATGGGCCAATATTTTATGGGATATGCTATTGATATTCTTAATAGCATTCAGATTAGCTAGTATGAATAAGTGTTGGCTTTTGCAGGTTTATTATAAACTCTACTCATTTTCTTTTCTTTTAATTTCAATAAGATTGTTTTTGATAATTTTTATAAAAATCAATGTAAGAAGTCAATTTTTCCACGTGAAATATATTTTTTCAAATTTATTTTATATTTACAGGATTTGCAGCAATGAAAAGAAATTTATTGATTAATAAGAAGGACCTTTCATTATTGGTGATTAAAAAAGGTTTAAAATAATTATAAATATCTTCATATAAATTTTCTAAAGTTAAAATTTACAAGCCTTCCTTTCATCAAACACTACATTGCATATACTTTTTGTGGAATAAGATGCAGTAAAACATGGGTGACAAACCATATTCTTGTAAAGTATGTGGTTCTTTTTTTGCATGGAAATCAACATTGTTGCATCATATGACAACGCATACAGGTGAAAAACCATATTCTTGTGAATTATGTGGTTTTTCTTTTGCACAGAAATCACATCTGTTGAGGCATATGAAAAGACATACAGGAGAAAAACCACATTCATGTGAAGTATGTGGGTCTTCTTTTGCACGGAAGTCACATTTGTTGAGTCATATGAAAACACATACAGGTGACAAACCACATTCTTGTGAAGTATGTGGTCATTCTTTTGCAAGGAAGTCAACGTTGTTGAATCATATGAAAACACATACAGGTGACAAACCACATTCTTGTGAAGTATGTGGTAATTCTTTTGCAGAGAAGTCAACGTTGTTGAACCATATCAAAACACATACGAGGGACAAACCACATTCTTGTGAAGTGTGTGGTTCTTCTTTTGCACGGAGGTCACATTTGTTTGATCACATGAAAACACATACGGGAGAGAAATCACATTCTTGTGAAGTATGTGGTTCTTCTTTTGCATCGAAGTCGAATTTATTTACTCATATGAGAACACATACCGGAGAGAAACCACATTCTTGTGAAGTATGTGGGTTCTCATTTGTACAGAAGTCACATTTGTTGAGACATATGCAAACACATACGGGGGACAAACCACATTCTTGTGAAGTATGTGGTTCTTCTTTTACACGGAAGTCAACTTTGCTGGATCATATAGCAACACATATGGGAGAAAAACCGCATTCTTGTGAAGTATGTGGTTTTTCTTTTGCACGGAGGTCAAATTTGTTGAGACATATGAAAACCCATTCACTGTCACTATAAAGCAGATTACACATCTTCATCCCCATCAACATGTGAAATAACTCCCTCACCAAGAAAAACTCCATCTTGTGGTTTGCTTCCAGAACCAGATGATGAGCAATTGGGAATAGAAGAAGAACTGTGTAACACAATAGAAAAAGTCAACAACATGAGCATAGAAGAAAGGCCTAGGTTACCTAAAATATAAGCCTCAAGATTCGTTAAGTCATTGACCATCAAAGTCAATATTGCTCTTATAAGGCTTGTTTCAGAAGAAATAGACCTTAGGCAGCTAAACACCGTCACATATGCAGCTGGACTGTACATTAGCAACAAAATACTTCCTCTGAATAAACACCAAAATAGAAACAAAAAACCTAATGTAACCAAAGCAACACCAAAATGGAAAGCCAAGCTGATAAAAAAAATAAACACCTGTAGAAAGGAACTTAGCCAATTAAAGCAGTTCATGAAGAATCCCACAGTGGAAGGTAGACTCAAAAACAGTGTCAAAAGAATATGTGCGAAATTTAAAACAAATTGTAAAAATATTGGAAACATAGTAAAAGAACTGGAAGGCAAAAGAATTAAACATCGCATGGCTAAGATTAATGCAAAAACAGAATGAGCTTTTTGCAAACAATCCAAGAACTTTCTACAGAAATCTAATAAGAGAAGAAATTAAAATCTAAGATCCCCCATATAAACAGGAATTAGACGATTACTGAAGACCCTTATTTAAAAAAGAAGAAGTACATAACGAAGAGGCCCAGTGGATCGGGGATATTAATACAGCAAATAAAAATAAAAGAGAAATGCCAGAGCCAGAAATAACGCCAGATAAAATAAGATCAAAGCTGGCACGAGCTTCAAATCACAAGAAACCTGGCATCGACAACATATCTAACTTCTGGTTAAAACAGCTAACAGCATTGCATGATCATTATAGCAGATGTTTCACCAGAATGTTGAAAGCTTATGAAGCGACACCATCATGGCTATTAAAAGGCGATACAAGCTTAATAGTTAAAAGCACAGAAACTAAAAACCCCAGCAAATATCGCCCAATATGCTGCCTAACCACGATCTACAAGCTATTCACTGGATTAATAGCTGACAGCATTTATGACCATCTTTCATCCGGAGATTATCTTGAGGAGGAACAAACAGGATGCAGGAAAAACTGCCTGGGCACCAAAGATCAATTGCTCATCAACAAGACCATTTTGGAAGATTGCAGGAAAAGAAAAAGAAATCTAAATATGGCATGGATAGATTATCAGAAAGCATTTGATAGTGTACCCCATTCGTGGATACTAAAATGTCTCGAATTATACAAGATCCACCCGAGTATACGAGAAATTATAGTTGCCTAAATGAAGGAGTGGCAAACATCCATTACCTTAAACCATAACGGGGGAAGGATATCCATCCCAAATATAAGAATAAAAAAGGAATCTTCCAAGGAGACAGTTTATCTCCTCTACTATTTTGCTTGGCAATTGATCCTCTAAGTAATCTCCTAAAGAACTGCCAAGGTGCTTATAATCTAAGCTACAGCCGCCAAAGAGAATCCTCCAAGGTAATAAATCATTTATTTTTCATGGATGATCTTAAGCTGTATGCTAGCTCTGATAAGGTTTTAGATAATCTACTGAAAATTGTCCACACTTTTTCTAATGACATCAAAATGAAGCTCGGGCTGGATAAGTGTGCTAAGTGTACTCTGAAAGCTGGCAAGAAGATATGAAAACATTCAGCACAATGAAAATAGTGAAATCAGAGAACTGGATGACCAGGAAACATACAAATACCTTGGCATTGATGAAAATGAGTCCATCCAGCATTCCAAGATAAGAGAGAAACTAAGCCAAGAATATTTACGCCGAGTAAGAAAAATCTGCAAAACTGAAATCACAAACAAGAACAAAGTTACGGCAATTAACCAACATGCCATGCCAGTACTAACATATAGTTTTGGCATTATTGACTGACCTCAGAAAGACATAAATTGGCTTGACACAAAGACAAGGAAAATGTTCACCTTGTACCGAGTTATTTATCGAAATCAGTGCATGCCTCGTTTGTACCTACCCAGGCGAGAAGGAGGTATGGGACTCTCGGAAGTCAATCATCAACACAGAGCCACAATCGTCAGCATAGGTCAGTACATAAGTTCCTGTAATCCAAAGCTAATGAAAATTAAAGACCATTATGAGAACCGAGCAAGTAGTACAACACCTATAACACAACTTGCCACTCATTTTGGAAAGGATTGCCTTACAAATGATTCTGAGAACCCAAACCAGCATACCACTGACATAGCCCAGAAAAGTCGGAAAAAATACACTAGCCAGTTCCATAGTGTTAAAACAGAAGAATGGACCAACCATAAACGGGCAAAATATCTACCGACTGAACTATCCCAAGAATATATCGATAGGGATGGTTCCCTGGACTGTTCAAAAGAGGATCCGTCCATTACGACCAAGAGAGGTTGATATTGGCTGCACAAGACCAGGGCCTCATGACGAACGCATTCAAAAAGATGAGTGGTCTAAGCAACAATAATAAATGCAGGTTCTGTAGCACTGAGGTTGAGAGTGTGGGCCACCTGATTTCTAGTGACAAGGTCCTACTTGGAGATGGTTATTATACAGATCGCCATAACGGAGTTTGCAAATACCTTCACTGGAAGATATGTAAGAAACTCAACATTCAGTGTAGTAAAAAATCCTGGGAACATATACCCAAGCGAACAGTTGGGAATGACAACTACACCATTCACTATGACTACATAATCCCGACTGGTACATATCTTGAAAACGCAGCTGTTAAACCAGATAGTGATTTGGGACAGAGCAAACAAAAAAGCGACCATAATAGAGGTCAGTGTACCCCATGATACAGGGCTTTACATAGCTGAGAGGGAAAAGATAACAAAGTATCAAGGACTTATGTATGATATGAAACGAAATTGGAAACTAAAAGGCGTTTCAATTATACCAGTCATTATAGGAGCAACTGGGCTTATGAAAACGAACTTTAAAAAGTACATAACAAGCATACCCGGTGAACCAAGTGCAACGATTGCACTGAAAGGGACGGCTAGAATCTTGAAAAGACCTCTTGGTTGGACTCACTAAAATAGGGATAAATGTCAGACATCTGGTTGGATGTCCCACCCCCTAGAAGAAAAAGTTTAAGAAAAAAAAAAAAGAGAAAAGCCACACTCTTGTGACATATGTGGTTTTTCTTTTGCACGGAAGTCACATTTGTTGCGACATATAAAAACAGGTACTGGAGAGAACCCCCATTTTTGTTAAGGATATGGTTCTTATTTTGCACAGAAGTACAATTTTTTGCATTATATTAAAACACATACTGGAGACAAACCACATTATTGAGAAATGTTATGTTCTTTTGTACAGAAGTGAGATTTTTTGCGTCATGAAACTGATGAACCAAGTGCAAAAGAGGTCCAGATAATTGCACTTAAGGGAATAACGAGGATACTAAAAAGAGCTCTCGGTTGGTTTCAATAAAAAGCAGGACACTTTTGGCAGCTGTTTTTTTGCGTCATGAAACTGGAATCATAGGGAGATATCAACCAGTTATTCTAGGTGCCAGGAAAAATGAACCAAACAATATCGTAACAAGTATTTTCTGGATTTATTCATCAAGGACTATATAAGGAAGGCTTTATTTACTAACATTAAAGAGAATGTCTCCAGTATGATCAGGACATAATTATAATGAGTTCTCATGATCAAAGTTTATGACAAATACTTCTAAGAAGACGAGTGATTTCCGCAATGACAAGTGCACTTTTTACCACACAGAAATAGTGTAAGCCATTGATATCGAGCTGTCAGGTTTTTCTAGAGGATGGCTACTATACAATGCAATGTGTAAATATATCTACATTACGACCTTAAAAAAGAGAAAACCCACATTTCTGTGACGTATGTAGTTCATTGCATAAAAAGCACATTCGTTGTGTCATATGCAAAAACATGGAAGACAAACGAACTTTCATAGAACATTCAAATATCTATGTACGTCATGTAGAGTTTAAGTGTGAGTCCAAGCAAGGGGGGCATTGATTTACGAGGATTTTTACTGAAGAAAATGAAACAAAAAGACAAAAGTATATGAAATATATTAACTGGCTTAATGAAAAATCCTAAGAAATATTTAGACACAATGCCTAGAAGACCAAACTTTAGCAATGGTATGAATTTGTATCGTAATAAAATTAATTGTAAGTTCCTGGAGGATTTCTTCAAATTAAATGTATGGGTAAACTAACAATTTATACAGTAATTCTGTCGTCAAAACTTCCAACTCCAAAACTCAGCTTTCAAGTTAAGTTGCTCATGATTACGTATGTAGCAAACCTTCTTCTTACTCATCCATCCACATCAAGAACTAAGATCATAAACGTTTAAAAAAGTTCAAAACAATATTTTTGTTATATGCGTGAATATTCTTGTATGAAAGAAAACTGATTTTCTCACAAAAACTTGCGAAAAGAATATGATACTTTCATTATGTATATATTCTCGTGTAAATTTTTAAAACCACCTGAAAGAACATTTTTTATGATGAGATCAGGTCTTAAGAGTTTTTACTTTTTTAAATTTAACTCATCTCAATAATGGCAACAATTTTAATCTTTCTATTTTTGTTTGCCGGCCGACTCTTTAGAAGCACGCACACATGCAAGTAAAATAAGAAAAACTGAAAATATTTTTGTAAAGTAGCTCCTCTGTTTTTATGAAATCAGCTTTAGACAAAAATGCGAACACAAAATTGTACTGTTTGAGATTTTGTGAATGTTTTTATTGTTTGGCATCCATTCAATGTGAAAACTAAATTTTGAAAAAGTTTAAAACCATATTCGATAGAAATTATTGTCTTTTAGAAACAAAGTTTTTATTCTCATGTAAATCTTTAAAACCACTCGAAATAACATACAGTCTTTATGCAATGGTCATCTTTTAACACTTTTTTCTTTTTAATTTAATAAATAAATAAAAGTCTATTTTATATTGAGTAATATATATAAATGTCTATTAAAGGTGTTCGCCTTTTATCATTGTTGTTTTCATAAAAAATGTTTATTGTGAAAAATATGTTAAATATGTAAATTACAACTCTGAACTACGTGTTGTTCCTGATTTACTAGTGTTTGAAATTAGTTAAGTGTAAAATGGAGCCCATCAATTGTCATGCATTGATCAGTTGTTTTATTTGAAATCACACACATCACAGGAAACCCTTGATAAAATTTCTTGAGGACAGGATGGCCTGTTTATGTTATAGACGATCCCATCCTTATTGAGAGTGAAGCAAAGGGTCGCAAGTGAAGAGACGAAACATACTGATATTTGATAGTGAATCAATTTAGATTTATTTACATAAATATTCATGTGACGAAATCAATATAGAGTTCGTCGAGAAAAGAAGAAGGAATTAACGTTACTTGTGAAGTATTTTGATGAGAGACTAGGCTGGTTAGTCAGAAAGGCTGGTTGGCTGGCCAGGCAAACTGGAGAGCGTGTTGTCACATGTTGACTGGTTGAGGGTTCAGCAAAAAGAGATGGAAATATAAAGAACATGAAGTGGCGTAGTTTTGTCGCTCTCTGGTTACCAGAGTTAAAGGGCGATAATCGAGTTAGCCTGGGAATATCAGTTCCCACAAATTAAAAGAAACAATGTCATATCATATTATTCTTGTAAAATCAAGATCAGCAACTATCCCCCTGAAAGATATCACTACGATCCACAACACACAATGCACCATCTGATTTTTACCTTACTTGTGTGAGAAATTAGAGCAGAGCATTACAACATCAACAACACCGGTCGTGTAAACGATCTTATTCAAGTCATCAGCAATATTACATAACATTTGTAAACGATCTTGTTCAAGTCATCATCGACATGACATAACATTTGTAAACGATCTTATTCAACTCATCATCAATATGACATAACATTTTTAAACGATCTTATTCAAGTCATAATCAATATGACATAACATTTGTGTAAACGATCTTATTCAAGTCATCATCAATATTACATAACATTTGTGTAAACGATCTTATTCAAGTCATCAGCAATATTACATAACATTTGTAAACGATCTTATTCAACTCATCATCAATATGACATAACATTTTTAAACGATCTTATTCAACTCATCATCAATATGACATAACATTTTTAAACGATCTTATTCAACTCATCATCAATATGACATAACATTTGTGTAAACGATCTTATTCAAGTCATCATCAATATGACATAACATTTGTGTAAACGATCTTATTCAAGTCATCATCAATATTACATAACATTTGTGTAAACGATCTTATTCAAGTCATCAGCAATATTACATAACATTTGTGTAAACGATCTTATTCAAGTCATCATCAATATGACATAACATTTTGTGTTAAATTATTTCTTAACTTTATTCTTTTGTTAAAGGAGCGAAAAAATTAAATAAAGTTAACAAAATGTTAGACGTTTCCATTAATTTAACTTTTGATTAAATAGTTTTAATCTGCATTTTCTTTATTTTTTCATGTAATTTTGCATTAAAATTGTGTTTCATTTTTCTAATGACCATTGCTAGGTAAGTTGAGAAAGTATACATTGTGACGTGCATATTTATTATAAAGGAAATAAATTGAACATTAATGCATATTTATTATAAAGGAAATAAATTGAACATTAATGCATATTTATTATAAAGGAAATAAATTGAACATTAATGCATATTTATTATAAAGGAAATAAATTGAACATTAATGCATATTTATTATAAAGGAAATAAATTGAACATTAATGCATATTTATTATAAAGGAAATAAATTGAACATTAATGCATATTTATTATAAAGGAAATGAATTGAACATTAATGCATATTTATTATAAAGGAAATAAATTGAACATTAATGCATATTTATTATAAAGGAAATAAATTGAACATTAATGCATATTTATTATAAAGGAAATAAATTGAACATTAATGCATATTTATTATAAAGGAAATAAATTTAACATTAATGCATATTTAATATAGAGGAAATAAATTGAACATTAATGCATATTTATTATAAAGGAAATAAATTGAACATTAATGCATATTTATTATATAGGAAATAAATTGAACATTAATGCATATTTATTATAAAGGAAATAAATTAAACACTAATGCATATTTATTATAAAGGAAATAAATTGAACATTAATGCATATTTATTATAAAGGAAATAAATTGAACATTAATGCATATTTATTATAAAGGAAATAAATTGAACATTAATGCATATTTATTATAAAGGAAATAAATTGAACATTAATGCATATTTATTATAAAGGAAATAAATTGAACATTAATGCATATTTATTATAAAGGAAATAAATTGAACATTAATGCATATTTATTATAAAGGAAATAAATTGAACATTAATGCATATTTATTATAAAGGAAATAAATTAAACATTAATGCATATTTATTATAAAGGAAATAAATTGAACATTAATGCATATTTATTATAAAGGAAATAAATTTAACATTAATGCATATTTAATATAGAGGAAATAAATTGAACATTAATGCATATTTATTATAAAGGAAATAAATTGAACATTAATGCATATTTATTATATAGGAAATAAATTGAACATTAATGCATATTTATTATAAAGGAAATAAATTAAACATTAATGCATATTTATTATAAAGGAAATAAATTGAACATTAATGCATATTTATTATAAAGGAAATAAATTGAACATTAATGCATATTTATTATAAAGGAAATAAATTGAACATTAATGCATATTTATTATAAAGGAAATAAATTGAACATTAATGCATATCACGATCACCAGTTGATAAACAGATCAACAGAATTTTTTAATAAAAAATTGAGTGAAACGAAATTTGGTAACAAAATATGTTTATATCAACAATTATATAAAGATATAATAGTTATCTTAAATCAGTAAAGGTTATTCATTAAAAGTCTGGTTTGGTACACAAAGTAAAGTAAATTAATAAACTTTAGAGATGTGTGGATCAACGTGTTGTTAGTGTAAATGATATGCATATGTAAGAAATATATGTATGTGAATGCATGACACTGTGAATGTGTGTTGATTTACCTTGTTTTTAGTTCGTGCATGTTGCAATTTTTTTCTGTTCCACAGACTCGCTAATGTGTAAGAATATGTCCGTGATATAATGGTTATGTGAGTTATTGAGGATTTCTTTTTCGCTACGTTGCCTCTTCTGGCCAAGTGCAGAGAAAGGGTTATCGTTTGGCACAGGTACTTGCGGACCAATAAGCTTGGAAACTTTGCAGGAATCTTATTGTGTTACCCAGGGTACTATTTATATAGGCTTGGTTAATTTAACTTAACAAAAACATGGCTTTTTCTCACTTGCATTTTCGCCTTCAGTTATATTCCCATGGTTGTTTCCCTCTTGTCCCCACTGTAACTAAAATGAGTTATCAAACAAAAACTACACGTATAGTAAAGTACAATAAAGATTTGCTGGTTTTAAAGGTTTTATTTTATGTTATTTTTATTTTTTTTTACATGGTGGTTACCACTTATAAAGGCCCGGAAGCCACTCAGGGATGTTAATATTGCAAGTACAGTACGTTAGTGTGGAGATTTAATGAAGTGTTTACTTAAGAGGACGGTTCATTAGGAATTTGGTTACGTTGGACTTGACATCCAGGTTGTAGTAAGGTGGGAAGCAGGCAGACGGAAGAAAGTTCCACAGGCGTGCAGTTCTAAGAAAGAAGCTTTTTTCATGGAATCTACGTTTTGATTTAGGCACAGATAAAGAGTGGGGAAAATTTTTGACAGTGGATTCAGCTAGACGGGTGTTTTTCGTAAAAGATTGGCGAGGGGGGACTAGAAATTGGAGTTCAGACGAGCACCTGCCATGGAAATAACAATAAAACAAAGACAGGCTCGCAACGTCTCTTCTGTGGGAGAGAGGTTGCAGGGAAGAGAAAAGGGCACCCCCAACTAAGCCACGAAGTCTATTTTGTACTCTGTCAAGGCAGGATATGCTGTTTTTAGCAGCTCCTGCCCAGATATGGCAGCAGTATTCCATCTTGGACGTACTTGGCTTTTATAGATAGAGAATTGCATCAGTAGTAAGATATCTTCTGGAGCGGAAGAAGGATCCAACCATCTTTCCAGCGACCTTGGCAACAGACTTGATGTACGTGTTCCATTTCAGATCAGGAGTAAAGGACAAACCCAGAACCTTGTCAAAACATGGGGCTTCTCCTAGACGAGCGCCATCCATTTCAGTTGATGCCAGATGGGATCAGAGCGTTAATGATGTAAAGATAGGAGTTTGGTTTTAGATGCAGTAAAGGTAACCAGCCACGTCTTCCCCCACTGAACCATGCGCTCGAGATCAAAGGAGAGAGAATCAGAGAGAACTTTGTCATTTACAGCCTTTGATGTGTTGCCGTAGCTGGTCGTGTCATCAGCATAGATGTCAACGAATGATTTCAGTATGTATTTAAGGAGATCATTGATGTAGATCAGGAAGAGAGTTGGGCCCAGGATTGACCCTTGAGGGACTCCAGCATTAATACTGCAGGCCTCTGATTTTTGTCCATCGACCACTACTCTTATTAGACTATCGGAGAGAAATGATTTAATGATTTAAAGATAAATTGTTCATGGGAGGAGAGACCAATATCTAATTAACTAATTATTTCTTAATCAGTTTTTCTTAGTTTGTCTTAAGGACAGGAACATCTTGCCTGTCTCGCTTCATGATTCAGATTGTCTGGAAATTCTCTTCTATCGTCAAACACGTAAGATACTTCTTTGCCATATCATGTGACAGTTTAATTTCTTATGACTTACAAGGTAACGATACTTTAAATAACGCCACCTGCAGAACATTATATTTCGTTTGTCGACAGGTTATCCTGACATGTACGACTCTAACTTTTGCTAAAATGTGTACGAATTAACAAAATTCTGATGGAGGTACAATTTTTCTTGTTTAAACTGAGAAACTCATTGGTAATAATTTTGCGACGGAATGTGATTCATCGTTTATAACTAACATATAGGTTAAACCTTCTAGCTTTCAATTAGGACAAAAGAAACACTACTACCACAAATTAAGCTCTTAAAATGTCAAATTAATCCAGCTGCAAACAGCCTTATTAGTCCCTCGCCATACTTCCCACAATAAGAATATAAAATTTTTCATCCAAAATAAGTAGATAATGTCTGGGATAATGGATACATGAAACAAAACATCGTTAAATTTCACAAGAAACACTCGTCTAGCTGAAAACACTATCAATAATCCTCCCCCACTCTTTATTTGTGCCTAAACCTAAACGTAGATTCCATGAAAAAAGCTTCCTTAAAACTGGACGCCTGTGGAACTGTCTTCCGTTTTCCTGCTTTCCAGTTGACTACAATCTGATGAGCCGTTCCAATTAAGTTAAAAAATTTACCGAATTTCTATTACTGACAATTGCTATATTGTTCAACTGACTACTGTACACTCTGAGCCCATATCCTCGACTTGTGATTTGGCCTTGATAAGTGGTGATACATATGTTAGAAAACAAAACATATAGTTGATTTTTACCTTCATCAATCGCTTATTATAATTATCGCTAATACCTTAAGGAAACCTTTACTGTGGAATATGGCGAGACTTCCCATGTTTTTCAGACTAGAGTGTTCTTCTATTTGAACGCTGACTTTTCAAATCCCTTTTTCCGACTTACGTGTCTCATTAACCCGTCGTGTGAAATAGATAAGATGAAGAGCTTCATTCAATTTCAATGTCACTAGCAGTTTTTTCAATCGCTCAAATGGTAGAGCACTAGGTTTATCAGAATTTTGGGGGAATTTTTGATAATTAATTTATGTACCAAAGTTTTATATATCACAAATTGAAGATAAAATATCAATAAATAAAATATTCTAATTTAAAATAAAAACAGAAGTGTTTTGGGGGAAATTTACTTGGAAAGTGTAAAACCTTTTTTTTTAAACACGGTGATATTTTTTAAGTGGAAGCTTATGTTATGCTTAGAATGTCAAGTAAATATGGGAGGCTTACAACAATTTTTTCTATTTCATTCAATATTTTCTTTTTTAGATATTAAGAAAATTCAGTCGATAACGAAGTATTAAAATATATCAATCAAAATCTCATGTATTTCATTAAGAGAAGAAAAAAATCGGTCAGCTGTTTTTTTGTTTTACGATAAAAACTTAGCGTTTTCCCCCTTGTTTAAAAAAGTATTTTATTTAAAAACAGACATGGAATATAAGTGTGAATATGGATAAATTCTATTGCTAGTAGAGCAGTATGTGCCAACAATTCAGTCTTTAGCAGTCTTTAATCTATGTACGCTGTTGCGGACCAGGATATAATAATCTTAACCCGCTACAAAAGAAAATAATGAAACGAATGGAAAGAAGAAAACAAAACTCAATTGCTGAATAAAATAAACATGTTGTTTATTTTCTGTCGAAAATAAAGGATTTAGGTGGCACAAGTGTTCATTCAGTCGTTGACAACTACACGTGTAGAAAAGAAAGGAAGGAAGTATAGGACGAGAAGTGGCAGTTCAGTAGAAAGAGAAAGAGAGAGGTGTTGACCTCAGTAAAGCCGCGCGTCCATGATAGCAGTCGTCCACATAGAGAAGTCTTCAAGCCAAGAGCTGTGGACGCGAACTTGCCTGTTTGACGAACAAAGGCAAAAGGGAAGAGGAAGTTGAATGTTTGTTGTTGACTTTTATACCGGGATCAGTGTTCTGACTGCGCATGTCTGGAATTCCTTTCAGGAGAAGTAACGTTTCCCATGTGTGCGTGCATGTGTGCACATTATTGTGTGTGTGTGTATGCACATGAATGTGAGTGTATATACGCGAACGTGAATATATGTGTGTGTTTGTATGTATGTGCGGGCGTACATGTGAGGAAAAAACATGTTCGAACAAGACTCTCCCTCTTGGCGAGAAAAAAAAATATGTACTATATACAAGAGAAACGTATTTCCTTTTTGTTTTTTATGTATATATATATATATATATATATATATATATATTGATAAGTTATATATTGTTTGAAATGTTTTGGCCAATGAACTTTCCGACCTGTTTTGTTGTTGTTGTTTGTGGTGTGTTGTTTTTTTATTTCTTTGTCCGTTTCTAAGTGTGTATGTTCTTGTATTAGACTAGGAGAAATGTGTAATTGTTCGTCTGTGAATGCAGATTTAAGTCTGTCTATTGCAATAGTCTCTTTTTATTTCTTTTTAATATGGTAAAATACTTTTCACTTCTGTCGAGAACTAGATAAGGTCCGGAATAATTGGGACAGAGTGTTTTTTTGACTTTGTCATTCCTGATAAAAAACATATTTACAGGTTTGAATATCGCTTGGAACGAAAATGTTCGTGTCTGGCTTTTTGGTTGGAATGAATTTTAATCGTGACATTTTATGTTTTAAATCCGTCACGAAAGTTGTCGTTGGGGAAATATCTATTGTTTTCGCAGAATTGTCCCAGTGAAATCAGTGCTAATCCGAAAACTAATTCTGCAGGTGTGCTCTGCAAATCCTCCTTCACAGTGTTGCGAATTGCTAGGAGAATGAGTGGCCAATTGTCTGACCAGTCCGCTTTGTTTTCCTTCATAGCCAAAGATGCTTTTAATTGTCCATGAAACCGTTCCGCCATACCGCTTGCGCAAGGGTGGTAGGCAGTAGTTTTAATGTGCTTTGTTCCCAAAAATGGTAGAATTCAGCGAAAAGAGTTGATTGAAACTGTGAGCTCCTGTCCGTTGTGATTATGGAGGGTAGTCTGAAAATCGCTATCCAAGCTTGTAAAATCACTCTGGCTATTGTTGTAGCTGATATTTATTTTACTGGCATTGCTGTCGGCCATCTGCTGAATCTATCGACTATAGTAAGGATGTGGGTATGCCCTTTTTAATTGGGCAAGTGTCCAGCCAAGTCGATATGAACATGAGTAAACCTAGCATCTGGTACACTGAAAGTTCCTGAAGGTGATTTTGTGTGCCTGTGAACTTTGTTTTTTTTTTGTTTTTTGGCAAGGAATGCAAGTTTTAGTCCAACTACCGATGTCCGTATTCATATTTGGCAAACAAAATGTTCCGCTATTAATTTCACGGTGACACATTTTCCTGGGTGGGAGAAATTGTGGAAGTGCTGGAAAACTTGTCGTCTGAGGCTGGGTGAAATATAAGGGCGAGGGTGTTTTTTTGTGAAACATCGCAATAGAAATTTATTGTTCCGAATGGTATCGGCATTTCTTTTAGCTTCTGTGAAGTTTTGTCCATTATAGCTGGGGGCGTGGTATCGGCTAATTGCTCCTGTGCTATTAATTCCAAACTTAGTGGAGTGGAATTTAAAGAAGCAATTGTTGCACACGATAAAGCGTCAGCTACAACGTTTTCTTGTCCTTTTACGTACCGAATATTGAGCTATATAGTCAAGATGTAGAATTTCTCGTGGACCATATTTGTCGACATGTGTGTAGAGCAAATGTTAGGGGTTTATGCTCCGTATAAATGGAAAATTTTCTGCCTTCAAGGAGATATTTTAAGTGCTTAATTGCAAGGTGAATTGCAATTAACTCTTTAGAAGTGCTATATTTAGTCTGCGCTTTGTTTAACTTGGCAGAAAAAATGAAATAGGGGTCATTTTGTTGTCAGAAATTTGGTGAATGAAAGCTCCTACTGCTATTTCTGATGCATCCGTCGTAAGTGAAGTTACGTTGTATCGCTATCTTGGATATAAGTGAGTTTGGTGACGTTTGCCAAAGCAGTTTTTGATTGTTCGAAGGCCTGTAGTGTAGGTCCTTCCAAAACTAACTGTTGGTTTTTGGTTCCTTTTTTTTAATAAGTCCGCTAAAGGTGCGAATAACGCGGAACAGTTAGGCAAAAAACGTCGATAATAGTTAATTATGCCTACAAAACGGCGTACTTGTCTGACAGATGTCGGTAGAGGGAAATTTGAAATGGCACTTTTTCAGGCAAAGTCCGAGAAATTGAACTTCCTGGTGGCCCAAAACACATTTATCGGTGTTTAGTTTGTGACAGTCTTTCGAAAGTTTGTTCCAGGTTTAGCTGGTGTTCTTCAAGGTTTCTGCTGGCGATTAAAACGTCGTCCACATATGCGAATATGAACGGCAGATCTCTGAAAACTTCGTCAATCAAACGCTGGAAAGTTTTACAGGCGTTTCTCAGCCAGAAAGACATCCTTAGGAACTCGTAAAGGCCAAATGGTGTGGTCAGTGAAGTTTTATGAATGTCTTCTTCTGCGACTGGAATTTACGAGATCCAGTTTGGAGAAAACTGTGGCGCCTCGGAGTCCATTGGCGAAGTCATAGATATGGGAGATAGGATATCTATCCGGAACTGTTTTCGCGTTTAAGCATCTAAAATCTCCACACTAGCGCCATGTGGTGTTGTCAACTTTCTGCACCATGTGGAGTGGTGATGAGCAAGCACTTTTCGAGGGCCGTATTATCCCCATGTTGAGTAGGTTTTGAAACTCGGATTTTGCCAATTTGTATTTATCCAGTTTCAGGCGTCTGAAGGTTGAATAGATGGGCAGTCCTGTGGTCTTAATATAATGCTTAGCACTATGCTTGATGTTTTTAAACGGCTGGGAAAGTTGAGGAAATTTTTGAAGTAACCGGCGGACGTGTAAATCTTCGGGTAGGATAGTGCTGATTCCAGTAGTTAAAAATTTCGAGATAGTTCCTTTCACCTAAATCTTCATTTCATTGTCTGTCAATGTGTGATGAGTCATGTCGACCGACAGGTTGAAATGGGCTAAAATGTCTGCCACCAAAATTGGAGTGGTTATGCTGGTTATGGTGAAATTCCAGAAAAAATTCCTTCGCATTCCCAGGTTTAAATTTAAAGTTTTCCCGCCAAAAGTGGGTATTTTTGTACCGTTGACGGCCTGTAGGCTGAAAAATTGAGTCCCTGTTGGATAGTCATGCGGTGTCGGTATGACGCTGATTTCCACTCCGGTGTCTATTAAAAAGTTATATCCTTGAATTTTGTCATGGATATAAAACAGATGACATTTTTTGTGCTCCAGCTACAGTTGTCGTCGTTACTGGCTGGAAGGTTCGTTTCCCTGTGCTGTTTTTTTGAAGGCGCAGGGTGTAGTGCATTTTCTCATGTCGACACCGAATCTCGTGTGGTAGAAGCAAACATCTTGTCAATCTCGTGACGTGGACCGGTTCTTGCTTAAACTGCTTCGTCTGTAACTTCGTCGTGTGTCGTTGTAGTTTCTAGGATAATGTTGAGGCGTTTGAAGTATGTCGGCTAGCTGCTTTGAAAGCTTTTACACCGTAGACTTTAATTCTGCTAAGTCCTCATCTCGGTTTTGGTCAGGTTACATTTCGAGAAAATCTGTGACTTCCTCTTCCACCTCCAATGGCAGTTTTTCCACTAGGTAACAATAACGCAGTCGTTGTGACGTTACCCGTTTAGCATCAAATATGGCCTGTAATTGGACAAACCATATTTTTGTATTTGTTGGGTTGAAGGGTGGAATATTTAATGCCATGGTTTCGTTGTAGGAGTCCGTCTGTTAAAGTTCCATTTTTTTTTGTCTTTTTAAAGAAACATTATTTTTCGTGTGTGCCGTGGATTTGTGTGGAAGAGTTTAGTTTACACCTCGTGTTTTGTTCAAACTCATTCATCCCATTTTAAAATAACAGGGTCACCATCGTTTGTTGCGGACCAGGATATAATAATCCTAACCCGCTACAAAAGAAAATAATGAAACGAATGGAAAGAAGGAAACAAAACTCAATTGCTGAATAAAATAAACATGTCGTTTATTTTCTGTCGAAGATAAAGGATTTGGGTGGCACAAGTGTTCATTCAGTCGTTGACGACTACACGCGTAGAAAAGAAAGGAAGGAAGTATAGGACAAGAAGTGGCAGTTAAGCATGTCAAAAGAGAAAGAGATAGGGTGCCGCCCTCAATAAAGCCGCACGTCCATGATAGCAGTCGTCCACGTGGAGAAGTCTTCAAGCCAAGAGCTGTGGACGCGAACTTGCCTGTTTGACGAACAAAGGCAAAAGGGAAGAAAGTGGAAGTTGAATGTTTGTTGTTGAATTCTATACCAGGGTCAGTGTTCTGACTGCTCATGTCTGGAATTCCTTTCAGGGGAAGTGACGTTTCTCATGTGTGCACGCATGTGCGCCTATGTGTGCATACATGTATGTACATTAGCGTGTGTGTGTGTGTGTATGCACATGAATGTGAGTGTATATACGTGAACGTGAATATATCTGTGTATTTATGCGTACGTGCGTACATGTGGGTGTGTGTATGTGAGGGAAAAACATGTTCGAACAACAACGCTTAGCCATGAGTAAACATGTGTCCGTGGAAATCTAACAGATAGAAACATTTATTCAAAATGAAAAGACAAATTCCATTAAAATGTAATAATGCTACATATGAATTCCTATCTTTAATCCTAGTTAGTTTTTTAGTTTCTTCTTTTAATACAATTACTTGTTTCGATTTTATAATTATTTTTATAATCTTATTCAATTTATATTTCGATCAATTTCACACAATTATAATGTTGGCATTAAAGCTGATAGCAACTAAGATGATAAGACGCAAATATTTTCACTCATCAAAAGAAAGATGCAATACATTGAAGTAAAGCCCATATAACATTATCAAAGCAAGATTACAAAATGAATTCTATTCAAAACCTTGTTAAGAAAATAAAAGATAAATGAAAGTTTTCCAATGTCACATGGTTTGGATGCTTGACAACACCTCCATATGTTTATACACGTTCCACACCAGAAGCATGCTTATGTAAAACAAAATAATAACTCCGTGACAATATAAAATAATAAACAACGAAGATCGGATTTTTACATGTTTTCCACACCAGCAATATAAGACGCAGCTTGAATTTCTGTAAAAAATCCAGCTTCATAAAAATTGCATCCTAATCTGATACCCAGCAAAGAGAAGATATGTTGTAATTACGCCCATATCCTGTCGGAACTCTTATTAAAATCTTAAAAACAAATTATGGTTAAAACAAAGTAATAACTTTAAGAGAAGATATGTTCCAATTACACACAAAACCTTGTCGGGATTCTTTCTTAGCAATTCTTCCAAACAAGTAATTATTAAGGTTAAAGGCAATAAATTCAACTACACCCTGTAAGATCAAGGCAATGCTTGTGATGATAGTTTTCTTAACAGGAACAAATATTCCGATACTAAACTCCGATATTAATCAAAATATATGAGTTGTTGATATGCATGCCATAGAAGAAAGATTAGGCACAGTTTATGATAGGATTTCTACAGCCACAAAAAAGGGGGCGATAATCTGGCTGCAAAAATGAATTTAGGTAATAATGGCACAGATACAATGTTACAAGTGAATTAATAGGAAAAGTGGTACATGATAAAAATAGATTTAGTATGTTTGTCTCGTACTTATATATCCAACAACTTGTAATATATAATAACACATGTTCAAATAAACTGTGGCAACTCGTGGCTAAAATTAATGGCAGTGCTGATTCAGAAAAAAAATTTCATTTTCACGAATCCATCTTCATAATCCAGCTATCCTACAGCTGCTGCTGATTTTCTCACGCGGTCTGTTATACTGCTCCAGAAAATGTTTTCATGAAAATATATGCATATGAATATAGATATAAAATAAAATAACTAAGAAACAGGACTGTAGTTTCACATAACAATTTCATAAACAAAAGATACCGATATCAAGTGTGTGTGTGAGAGAGAGAGAGACCATATAGTAAAAGAACATTAAACGTTATTAAATAAAATAAAAAAGGAAGATGTTATGTCCCTTGGATCGGTGGAAGTTGTCCCTCTTTGTTCAATGTTTATAATGTAAACTCTCGGACGAAAACGTGAATAAACAAGGACAAGGATATGTGACATATCCTTGTCCTGTTATTATTAATAGAAACCTGACATAACATGGTGTAAGAACAAGGGATTTACTAACAAATGTGAGCAAAATACGGGGAAATAGTTATACTAAATATCGAGCCTAAGAGCCGTTAAAAAAAGAAATACGTGAAGTTCCATAATAACCCCCAGTATGAATCCGAGTCATCGGAAAAATGGATATGACGGTTCAACCGTTACCGGACAGTGTCCAGCCTTGACGAAAAACCAAATGCTTGTACAGTGGGCACCCTAATATATTGTATGGGTGATAAATCTGAAGACATTTTCGCCACATTCAAACTTGCACCCGAGGAAGCCTAGAACTTCAATATAGTGGTAGCAAAGTTCATTGACCATTTCAAGGGTGATACGAACGTAATTTATGAACGGGCCAGATTCAACCGCAGGTGTCAAGAGGAAGGTGAGTCCATTGATTCATTCATCACTAACCTCCACACACTAGTTAAAAACTGCAATTTTCGAGACCTGCACGAGGAATTAATTCGTGATAGAATTGTAGTTGGGTGCACAGATCCTAAGCTATCACTAAGTCTGCAAATGATTCCGGACCTCACCTTGGATGGGGCTATCAGACGCGCACGACAGAGTGAAACAATAAAATCACAACAGCATCTCCTGCGGTCCCCAGAACATATCGTTGGTGAAGATCCAGCTGACAATAATAGTGCAGTCCACTACGTTAGTGACAACCGAATTCGCAGACAAGGGCAGGGTAAAAACATGACAAGACCCGGGCGAGAACTGCACTACGAAAATCGACAAAAAATGAGCGCACACAGCAGTATAGACCAGAGGCTGAGTGCCACCGCTGTGGTAACAAAACCCAACACCAGAGACGCACGTGTCCTGCCATCTCAGCCACCTGCCACAATTGTGGTAGGGTTGGCCACTATGCTCAGTGCTGCCGCACACGAAGGCTGCATGAAACTAAACCTAGCTCAGATGACTGTGAAAGCGATCAGAATGCGTACCTTGGTGTTCTGACGATATCAGAGATCAGCATAAGTAAGCCTTCGCGAACCAATATCGCCATCAATGGAGTGCCACTGAAATTCAAGCTGGACTCTGGGGCGGATGTGACCGCGATTCCAGAGCACATATATAAGTTACGGAGAGACCTACCAGACATCTCAGATACCCACAAAATTCTTCATGGTCCAAGACGTATTCCACTCAAAGTGACTGAAGTGGTCACTGCAACTGTCTCGCATGAAGATCTTTCAGCAGAACAGAGGATATTTATTATCCCCAATCTCTAGGCGCTACTGTTAGGAAGGCCAGCCATCGAAGCACTTAAGCTCGTAACTGTCCACCCAAACTTACATACCATCAGCAGCCAGAAACACCCATTCGACCGAAAAATAGAAATGCCAGACTTATTCACAGGCCTAGGCACATTTGGAGAAGAATGTACCGTACTCTTACATCCGGATGCGAGTCCATACTCAGTACCCACACCACGACGCGTACCACTACCCTTGATGGAGAAAACACGGGCTGCGCTCCAGAGAATGGAGAAATTGGAGGTCATAAGCAAGGTTGACACACCCACCGAATAATGTTCCCCCATGGTTGTAGTACCAAAAGCAAATGGAACGATTAGGATATGCGTAGATCTCACAAATCTCATTAAGTGCGTAAAACGTGAACTCCACATGCTCCCCACGGTCGACCACCTTTTGGCTCAGTTAGGGGAAGTAAAAATAATGAGCAAGTTGGATGTCAACAGCGGGTATTGGCAGATTCCACTTTCATCAGAATCTCGTTCGCTGACGACCTTCATAACTCCATTCGGACGATACCAATTCAACCGCCTCCCGTTTGGTATTTCATCAGCGAGTGAGATCTACCAGAGACGCATGTCACAAGTACTAGAGACCGAAATTGGAGCCATATGCATGCAAGATGATGTTTTAGTATATGGAAAAAACCAACAAGAACACGATGCCCGGCTGAAGAGCACACTGAAAAAAATTCAGGCTGCTGGTATTACGCTCAATTCGGGAAAATGCGAAATATCCAAGTCGTCAGTAAAATTTCTTGGACATATACTCAGTGCTGACGGCCTGCGACCTGATCCGGAAAGGCTCACTGGTATCTCGAAATTCCAAACACCAACGAACATGACAGAAACCCGCCGGTTCTTAGGGATGGTGAATCAATTTGGAAAATTCATTCCAAACCTAGCAGACATGACTAAACCATTAAGGGATTTATTGAGTCATAAATATGCGTTTGTTTGGGACAATACACAGTAGGATGCATTCTCCTCCATCAAGAAAGCATTGTGTTTAGCACCTGTGCTATGCCTGTACAATCCATCAAGTGAGACTGTGGTTTCTAGCGACGCTTCATCTAATGGGCTGGGAGCAGTATTATTACAACGACAGGATAACACAAAATTACATTCCATCGCCTACGCTTCACGAGCCATGTCAGAAACTGAAACTCGTTATGCACAGATAGAAAAGGAGGCCCTAGCCATAACATGGGCTTGTGAACGCTTTTCAGTATCTTGTTGGACTACACTTCACAGTGGAGACAGATCACAAACCACTGGTGCCACTACTAGGTACTAAGGACCTCAGTGAACTTCCAGCAAGGATACAGAGGTTTCGAATACGTTTAATGAGGTATGCGTACACAATTCGCTATGTCCCTGGTAAGGAACTATACACAGCTGATGCTCTGTCAAGAGCGGTATCTGACAACGGACCCACCAAACAAGACAAGGACCTCGAAGAGTTAGCAACAGTGTTCGTCTGCACCATGATGGAATCTTTAACTGCCACAGAAAAACGTCTGAAAGAGCTGGAGGAAGCCACTAAAATTGATGAAATCAGCAACTGCATATTACAATATGTAAGAAATGGCTGGCCATCAAAGGATCATGTCCCAGCATAAATTAAACCCTATTCGGCCTACCGTGGCAGCATCACGTGTGAGAATGGATTACAGATGTATGGCACACGGATCATAATCCCATCGCTACTGAGACCGACTAGTATTGCCAAAATCCACTCTGGTCATCAGGGAATTACCAGGTGCAGACAAAGAGCTCGCCAGTCTGTATGGTGGCCAGGACTATCTGAACAAATCAAGAGAACTGTAGAAAACTGTCCAAGATGCACCGAGCTAAGACACCAACTGCCTGAACCCCTCATGACAACTGAGCTTCCAACAAGACTATGGCACACTGTAGCCTCTGATCTATTTGAGTTGAAAGGCAGCAGCTATGTCATACTTGTCGACTACTTCTCTCGATATGCAGAAATCGCCATGCTTACATCAATGACTTCCAGCGCAATAATACAGAGTTTTAAAGCTATTTTTGCCAGACATGGGGTACCTGTCATCCTAAGAACAGACCCAGGAAGCCAGTACACTTCGAAGGACTTTGCCAAGTTCGCAAATGACTGGGGTTTCCAGCACGTTATAAACAGTCCTCGCTATTCCCAACGCAACGGAGCTGCAGAAGCCTGTGGGAAAACAATGAAGAGAATGTTAAAGAAGGCAAAAGACCCATATCTTTCTTTGCTTGCACACAGAGCGACACCAATAGACTGTGGGTTTAGCCGCAGCGAACTGTTAATGAGCCGACGTCTGAGGACAAACTTCCCAACTCACCCGGATCTACTAAACCCCAGTTGGCCCGATCTTGAGAATTTTAGACAGAGGGAAAGGAACCAGAAGGCTCAACAGCAACTCACACACCGCCTATCAAAAAAAAGCTAAAGAGCTACAACCACTCGAAAATGGCACACCGGTATGGGTCAGAAGTTCCAACCCCCAAACTTGGAAGGCATCGTTGTTGGAATGGCAAATACATCACGTTCCTACATTCTACGGACCAAAGAAGAAGGAACAATAATCCGACGCAATCGACGACACATTGTACCCAAACCACCAGAAATGGTCGAGGCTCACACATCGGAGACCCATGAAGACAGTCATCTACCTAGGGAAGAAACAGTCAAAACAGCATGCCCCACTCTCACCTCTCAAGAGTATACAACAACCAGATCTGGGCGTCAGTCAAGACCACCTATTAAACTAGACGTATAATATATGTATATACAAATATATATATATATATATATATATATATATAAAAGTAAATAAATTAACTCTTTTCTTTTAATAGATATATCAAGTGTGTGTGTGTGTGTGTGTGTGTGAGAGAGAGAGAGAGACCATATAGTAAAAGAACATTAAACATTATTAAATTAAAAAAGGAGATGTTTTGTCCCTTGGATCGGTGGGAGTTGTCCCCCTTTGTTCAATGTTTATAATGTAAACTCTCGGACGTAAACGTGAATAAACGAGACTTAGTCAGTCGGCCATGTTGGTCTGAATGGTCACATATCCTTTTCCTGTTATTATTAATATAAACCTGACATAACAATATTGGTTATAATTGTGGTCAGATATTTAAACTGATTTTGAATGCTTCATTGCCCATCTAGTTGCAACAACTCAGAAATTCCTTGATGTTGGCAGGAGGACAACACATTCTTTTTCTTGACTCTATGCCTAAAGGAGGAGAAACTTCAGTTCTGAGTGCTTTGGAACTGTGCTGTGACCTCCTCCGTCGTTTTACAAGGTATTGCACAAGCACGTTGTTTCTGTTTCTCTCCCTGCCACCATTTCTTCCTGCCTTGGTGGATTCTTAAGCCTCGCTGGTTTTTGCACAACTTCTTACACATGCTTTCATTTTTGCTTCATGGTTTACCAAGCTTAATCACGCCATAGTTTCACTATCATAAAAGTTACTGTCTAAAGTGCGCGACTTAAACATGGTCCCACCTGGATTGGTTACATACGAAACTTTTAGGGCACAATTGATTAAACGAACGTCGGATTGACAACAAAAGCAACTCCAGATTAGGAGCAAAGCCATAGGAAGCTGTCTCAACTCTTGCGAAAACCCACTTAAACCGATATTTTGAAGCAACTAATCATCAATAGACTGCCACTTGGAGTTCAAATGACACTCACGTCAACTCGGGAGATGACACTGGTCAAAGGCTTGACCGACCTTGCTGGCAAAATAATGGACGTCACAGCGTCAGTCTCCTCAGTCGACCAAACTTCAACTCCGACCATCCGTCTTACTACACCTGAAGTCAACAAGACAACACGGACGTCAAAGAGATGCTTAAAATAAAGCTAAACTCATACAGAATTTAAGCAATCAGATGTGAAATCTAATCACGAGGCAGCATACGCCATATTGTCGCCGAAATACCTGCGCATTTACACAAACATCTAAATCAACCAGAACCATTATGGCTAAGAGGTACTGACACCCTTGGCTTTGTATGCGTCGCACTTTCTACGTCACTGACAGGAATTACAGTATACGTTTTCTCATCGATACAGGAGCAGAAGTGAGCAGAATCAACGAAAAAAAAGCCTCGTTGTATTTAAAAACACAGAAGACACACACACAAAAATACTTCGACATTTTCTAAACATTACGCAACATGAACATAAACGATACTGTCAAACATGACCTCACAATCATATATCAAGGTTCGCCCGTGCAAACTCTGACCCAATCGTTTAAAGACAGCAAAATAAGAGTTCCAACACATTCTGGATTTAGGCATCATTCGTCCGTCTCAAAGTAACTAATCGTCACAATTCCATATTGTTCCCAAAAAGACATTGGGTGACTGGTACCCTTATGCGGATTATAGGGCAATTAACTGCCAAACAATACCGGATAACTATCCAATACCACACTAGCATCATTTTTCAATTCGCCCAGTGAGAAAATCAATTTTCTGCAAAATCAGCCCCTTGACCCTGAAGACATCCCCAAGCACGCCATCACATTTGGATTTTTGGAATGCATTATAATGTCTATTAGATTGGGATTACTTTGCTTTCTGTACCAAACATGACTTTTAATAAAGAACCATATTGAAAATAACTAATATATCCTTAGAAAATTTAGATAAAAACGTTGTTATAAAATTTGGCTTTCTTCAATTTTTCATGTAAAAAATTCTGCCTAGGTTTTTAATTAGCACTTGCTAACTGGTGACCGCAATATGCATTAATGTTTAATTTATGTCCTTTAGAAGTAATATGCACGTCACGATTTATTCTTCCTCAATTAATTTAGCAATGGTCATTGGAAAAATGAAACAAAATTTTCATCCCAAATTACGTGTTCGTGGAAAAATAAAAAATATAGAATAAAACAATTTAATCCAAAGTAAAATTAATGAAAATTTCAATTCTAACATTTTTTTAACTTTACTTCACGTTTTCGTTCTTCTAATAAAAGAAAGAGGTTAAGAAACGCTTTGAAATTTAATAATTTGACACCAAATGTTATGCCAAATCTCTGGTGACTTGAATAAGAGCGTTTATGCGACCGGTTTTGTTGATGTTAGAATGGTCCAATTTCTCATATAAGTAGAACAACGAAAATTAGAAAAGTTATTTATTTCTAGATCAGAACATCACAGAGTTTCATATTTCTAGCATCGTTTAATGCATCTCTGGAGTTTTTGTAGAACATGCGGAAATTCAGAAATCAAGCTGTATCATTTGGAAAAAGCTTTCAAAAACAACTTTCTGGCTTGCAGAAGGAAAAAACAGATGGCGCAAGGTATTGCAAAGTAGATGGGAGAGAATTTCATGAACGTCTGCTCTTCTGATATCACACATTGTGTGTTTTGGATCAAACTGATATCTTCTAGAGGAATATTTGCTGATCACGCCCCGACTCTTGATTTTGATAACTTTATTTAATTTCCTGAAAATTGAAGCATAATAAGCTCCTGTAAATTATGGAAGCCGGTTTAACACATCTAGAGTGAATCTTGCTTCGGTACAGTATTCAATGCATTTTTGCTTCTGGAAAGTTGTCAGCAACATAGGAATTCATCGAACAGTTTAAATAGATCCTGCACTAATCATGACGTTTTGGTGATTTGGTGAATAGTCAAGTGTGGATCTTCCAAAAAAGTGACCTCACTATGGCTGAGAGTTAACTCATGGAGGGCAACCAGATCTAGGTCCTGCTGCTACAGATTTCATGGCATATTTGAATTATAATGCCAATTTTTTACAAAAGTAATATGTGACATCGTTTCTTTTAATTTCATCAAAAGTTTCTCATTGTGTGCATAATTTCAAATAAGACAACTGATCACTGCATGACACCTGACAGGCTCCATTTCACACTTAACTAATTTCAAACACTTGTAAATCAGGAACAATTAATTCAGAGTTGTAATTTGCCACATGTCCCATAGAGATATAAATCATTGCATATGCAACATTTCTACTAGATCAGACAAACGGAAGTGGATCAAGGCCATTACGTATTGAAGATGACTTGTATTTAAAAAAATGCACAATAAACATATATGAAAACAACAATGATAAATAAAACCCTTATTCGATATAAAATAGACGTTTTATCAAGATGTATCAAATTTTTAAAAAAAGTAAAAAACTGTTAAAACCTCGGCATAAAGACTGTATGTTCTTTTGGTTTTAAAAATTTACCCGAGAATAAAAACTTTTTATAAGACAATTATTAGTCAAAGGATCATATTCTTTTCTCTCACTGTCGCATGAGAAAGGAAAATAAATTTTTAACACAAGAATACCAACACACACATAACAAGAATATGGTTTTTAGTTATTGCTGTAAATAGAGCATACTACCGGATGCCAGACATTCACAAAATCTCAAACGGTACAATTGTGCATTTTCATGGTTGTCTAAAGCCGATGTCATAAAAACAGAAGAGCTACATTACAAAAATATTTTCAGTTTTCTTATTTTACTTTGACCTCAGCATAAAGAATATTCTTTCAGGTGGTTTTAAAAAGTTACACTAGAATATATACATAATCAAGCTATCATATTCTTTTTCACAAGTTTTTGTGTGAGAAAAACTGATTTTCCCACTAAAGAATACTCAGGCACATAACAAAAATATTGTTTTTAATTTTTATGATTTTTGTTCTTGATGGACGAGTAATAAGAAGGCATTGTTGTGTGCAACTCAACTTGAAAGTTGAATTTTAGTTCTTGATGGACGAGTAAGAAGAAGGCATTGTTGTGTGCAACTTAACTTGAAAGTTGAATTTTTGAGTTGGAAGTTTTGACAAAAAAATTACTGTATAAATTGTTAATTTACCCATACATTTAAGTTTAAAGAAATTTCCCATAAACTTTCAATTAATCTATTATTATATGAATTCATGTCTAAATATTTCTTAGGATTTTTTCCATTAAATTTGTCTTTTTGTTCTATTTACTTTCAGTTTTTCTGAAATCATTGGGATCCCTTACTTGGAACCACACTAAAATGACATTAAGTTAAAGTTCTTTTGTATGCTTTTGCATATGCCACAGCAAATGTGCTTTCTCTGCAAAGAACCACATACGTCACAAAAATGTGGTTTGTTTCTTCTTTAATTATTTTGTTTAAGCTGGTGTTGGCGCATCCTGTAGGATGCAAGGCATTCACCCTTTATGTCATAATTTCCATCGAACAATCATAAAAATTCTACCGTCTGTTTTTGAACAATTGTTTGTATCTTTCTTGCACTTGGTTCACCAGATAGTTGAGTCAGGTAGTTTTTAAAATTTTTTCCTCAAAGTTCAGTTGCTCCTATAATTACGGGAATAGAGATTTACAAAGGATTCCAGTTTTTTACTATGTCGAACAAAACTGATATTTTGCTATTTTTTCTCTCAGTCTTTTTAACCCAGTATTATTGAAGACAATTACTTTTGAGGTTGGTGCTTTCTCCTTCTTGTCTCATATAATTATGTCGGGGTTAGCAGGTCCGTTTCAAGGCAGGTAGCTGTAGAAATCATAGAGTCATAGTGGATGGTGTATGACATGTATAACTGCTGTTCACATGACTTGCTGTGGCATTCAATATTCAACATGATAAAGATCGTCGTGTGGATATATTTACACATTGCATTGTATAGTAACCATCCTCTAGAAGAACCTGACAGCTAGATATCACTAATTACTTTTGTGTGGTAAAAAGTGTGCTTGTCATTGCTGAGATCACTCATTTTCATGGAAGTATTTGTCATAATGTTTGATCATAACAATCATTACTATAAGTGATTTCCATAGCAGATGGTTTTCTAATTATGTCCTATTTTTAAAATGGTCGGCTACTTTCGTGATAATGTTTCCTGTATGTGTTAGAATATACCACAAAAAATCTGACTTTCGTGCAAAAGAACTACATACTTCTCAATAATGTGGTTTGTCTTCCATATGTGTTTTTATATGATGCAACAAATTGTACTTCCTTGCAAAAGAAGAACCACATACTTAACATAAATGGGGGTTGTTTCCCGTATGTGTTTTCCTGTGTATCAACAAATGTGACATCAGTGGAAATGATTAACCACATACTTCACAAAAATGCGATTTGTCTCCCATATGTGTTTTCATATGATTAGACAAAGTTGCCTTCAGTGCAAAAGAAGAACCACATACTTCACAAGAATTTGGTTTTTCTCCCGTGTGTGTGTTTCATATGACTCCACAAATGTGACTTCTGTGCAAATGAGGAACCACATACTTCACAAGAATGTGGTTTGTCTCCCGTATGTGTTTTAATATGATTCAACAAAATTGACATCCGTGCAAAAGAAGAACCACATATTTCACAAGAATGTGGTTTTTCTCCCGTATGTGTTTTCATATGACTCAACAAAGTTGACTTCAGAGCAAAAGAAGAACCACATACTTTACAAGAATTTGGTTTGTCTCCCGTGTGTGTTTTCATATGACTCCACAAATGTGACTTCTGTGCAAATGAGGAACCACAAACTTCACAAGAATGTGGTTTGTCTCCCGTATGTGTTCTTATATGATTCAACAAAATTGACATCCGTGCATAGAAGAACCACATACTTCACAAGAATGTGGTTTTTCTCCCGTATGTGTCTTCATATGACTCAACAAAGTTGACTTCAGTGCAAAGGAAGTACCACATACTTCACAAGAATGTGGTTTGTCTCCCATATGTGTTTTCATATGACTCCACAAATGTGACTTTTGTGCAAAAGAAGAACCACATACTTCACATGAATGTGGTTTGTCTCCCGTATGTGTTTTCATATGATTCAACAAAGTAAACTTCCGTGCAAAAGAAGAACCACATACTTCACAAGAATGTGGTTTCTCTCCCGTATGTGTTTTTATATGACTCAACAAAGTTGACTTCAGTGCAAAGGAAGAACCACATACTTCACAAGAATTTGGTTTGTCTTCCGTATGTGTTTTCATATGTCTGAACAAACTTGATCTGTGTGCAAATGAAGAACCACATACTTTACAAGAATGTGGTTTGTTAGGCATGTTTGATTGCATCTGATTTCAACAAAATGTATGATGATAAGCAGGCGAGTAAATTTTGATTTTTAAATCACCAATTTATATGAAAAAGTTATAATTATTTTAAACATTTTTAAATCACCAATGAAGAAGGGTCCTTCTTATCCATTAATTTCTTTTCATTCCTTCAAACTCTGGAAATACAAAATAAATTTGAAAAAAAATACAATTCATGTGGTAGAGTTGACTTTCTTATGTTGATTTTTATTTTTTTTATTAAAAATATCCCAACCCCCTATTATTAATGAAATTCAAAATAAGAAAATCGGTAGAGTTAGTTAACAAAATTAATGTGTTTCTATTTTCAAATATTTAACTAAAAATCTTTTCGTTTCTTTATTTTAGAGATGAGGATTGATTATTCATATTATTTGGATTCGTCAGAATAGAATGAGGAGTTTTTATATAGGGTTACTAGAAAAGAAGGATCATAGTAAAATATAGATTTTACGATTTTTAATAAATTCACATAGAAATATGCCTGAGCACTACGGGTAATTGACGATATATTAGGCTCACAAAATACTTCTCAAAATTAGCTATAATTTCAGAGTACTGGCACGGTAAATTAAGTAAGGATGATAAAGAGAAAATGGTGTTGCAACAGAAGTTTGTTTTGCTTTTCTGTGATGCCGTTCAGACTCATGAATCCCTCAATGTCATCTAGGAATTAAGGTCTATAGTTCACTTAGATCACATAAATAGCCAGTTTTCATAAGCACAACCTCAGGTTGAAAACCATAAAGTGTGAGTTTCAGAGATCAGCGAAAAACAATAAAGTGTGAGTTTTCAGTGCGAGTTTTTTTCATGAAAGAAGTATCTGGGGTTCATAATCATGTTAATGCATCACTTCTCATCAGATCACCAAAGTTAAGCAATGTTGAGCCTGGTCATTACTAAAATGGGTGAACAATTTGGTAGGAAGACATCGACACCTCCCGCTTGTGAATTTCCAGGAAGCCAGTTAAATGCGAATTAGGTTATTAGCTGATGCACACACTCTCTGGGGTTCAAGGGAATTGTACGTTTTATACAGCTTGATCTGGACAAAGTAAAATCGAGATAATTGATTTGGACTTCATCAGTATTGTGTCATATAAAAAAATCAGAGATCGTCAAGCTGTTACTTTGGGTGGAAATTTTTGTTAGTTTCTCATATGATATGAGATGAAACATTTTGAGGAAATATTTTGAGGATTTTGCAGTTGAAATCTTTCCCATGTGTCAGGAAATGATCAGCTTTTTTATCATGCTAATCTAATAATGATGTCTTTTTGGCAACCAATTAAGGTAAAATGCTCTATATCTAAATAAAACTAACTAGCGGCTCTATTCCTTGTGACAATCACTAGTTTATCCTCTTTGACTTCATGATGTGACAATCATTAGGAGTTTATCCCTTCTGACCTCAAGATCAGAAAGGGGATGAAAAGTTTTCTTGCTTTCATCCTCCTAGATGATTATCATAGATAACATTTGAAACGTATTAAATTTCATAACAAACACATGGCTAGGGATCTAAAAGATAGATACACAGGATTTTTTACTCATAGTTAAAAGAAAAATAAAAGTTCATACAAATAACAAGATGGAGATAACACCTCCTTACATAATTTCCATGGACACTAGTCTACCTTCAGTCATAACCGGAATAAAAATAAAAGTCCATAACAATAGCAAAGGGGGGAGTAACAGCAGTAGTAATAAATAACAAGAAGAATTAACAATGAAACATACAATACAACACCAAAAAAAATAATTAATCACACTTATTGAAAAACTAAAATAATTTCAGTTTTTTTAAACAACTTTGAAAATTCCTGGATTAAACAACTTTCCAGAAGGGTCTTACTAGCTGAAATAAATTATAAAAAAAAACAAGAGATGTAATACTCAAATTTTATTGAAATTCTGCATCTATAATTTAACTATCCGCAAATCTTTTTATAATATAATGGGCATGATACACATGTGAGAAAATCAGCAGCTGTATGATAATGATAATGTGCAAACCATAAAATGTGATTTAAAAAAATGTTCAGAGATCGCCAAGCTGTTAGTTTAGAAATTTTCATTAGTTTCTCATGATATGAGGAAACATTTTGAGTGATGAACCAGAAATCATTTTGATGATTTTGCTGTTGAAATCTTTCACAAATGATCAGCTTTTTATCATGCTAATCTGAGAAATGATGTCGTTATGGCAACCAATTATGTAAGATGTCCTATATCTAAATAGAACTACCAAGCAGCTCTACTCCTTGTAACAATCACTAGGAGTTTATTCTCTTTCATGTAAAGATGAGGAAGGGGATGAAAAGTTTACTTGCTTACATCTTCCAGATGATTATCATAGATAACATTTGAAATCCAAATTTCATAACAAACACATATCTAGGCATCTAAAATACACAGATTCTTTTACTCATAGCCGACAGAAAAATAAAAGTTTATACAAATAACAAGAGGGAGATAACAGTTCCTTACTAAGGTTATATGGACACAATGCCAATTTCAGTCATAACCAGAAGAAAAATAAAAGCCCATAACAATAGGAAAGGGGGAGTAACAGCAGTAATAATAAGTATCAAGAAGAGTTAACAATGAAACATACAATCATACACCAAGCAAAATTAATAAGGAATCACACTTATTGAAAAACTAAAATAATCTGTTTTTTTAAAGCAAACTTCAAGATCACTGGATTAAACAACTTTCCAGAAGGGTTTTACCAACTGAAATAAATTATTAAAAAAAACAAGAGATATAATACTCCAATTTTATTTAAATGCTGCATCTATAATTCAACTATCCACAAATATTCTTATAATATAACGGGCAGGATACACATGTGAGAAAATCAGCAGCTGTATGATAGCTTACCAACCATAAAACCAATTGGGTATCGTCATTTTAGCCTTTCTTTCCTTTTGTTATATGACCAACCCTTTGAAGCACATTTTTCCTACTCAAATTCAGAACATCAACTAATCAATGTCCCATTAATAATAAGTCCAACTTTTTTAAACTATCAGAATTATTACCTCTCAAAATACAAAATAGTTTAATTTTATGTCGTTTTCACTTTTTAAAACAAAATCAAAGTTAAACTGTACTATTAATCTGGTAAATAAATATGCATTATTGCGAGGAAAAACAAAAACAAGTTTTCAACAAGTGTTTGTTTTAAAATATTTGCACAATAAATAACACTCAAGATGAGAACAGTAGTCTTAATCTAAACAATACAAAGAATCATTCCTCATCTAAAAAATTCCGAATCGTAATATTGTAATTTGTTTAAGAATCATGATTATTTTTTTATTTAATAAACATTATTTGTAAGGTTTGTTGGATGTATTTTTGAAAAACTTAAAAATACAACATGTTTCTTTGATTTAAACAAACGAACAGAAAATTTGATAACTGCATTTCCAAATAAATTAACAGGAAAACTCTTTGGTATACTTACGTGTGTACACAGTTTCTAATACATCGATACCTCATATTGAAACCATGCGACGAGAATAGAAACATTTAAAGAAAGGAGAAAACCACAACTGAATGTCAAAAAGGCTAAGTTTTCGAAATTTGTCTGAAAAAGGCGATACTTCCAAAAGGGGGAATCGATTTACTAGAACGTAGAAATAGCACACACCTTAAAAATATTGATTTTTTTTTAGAATTTGTTAGATTTGTGACCATTCGATAATAATCCACTGAAAACAAAGGAAAACAAATGAAAATAAAAAATACACATACGTGCACCAAGCTTCTTTTTTTTTTTACTTTAACGTTGTAAACTAGAGAAAAAAATTAATTTATAAGAAGTTGTTTTGGTGAATGTGTAGAATCTTTCCAACTAAAAAAAAATTTCTAAGAAATTTTGGGATTGCTGAAAACAAATATATACTTTAAAAAGTGGTGCGGAAACATAGTTTTTATTATATAAAAAATGTACTTTTTTAATAAGTTGGGGAACACTTTTCATAATAAATTTAACCTAAAATAAGCACCCACTTCATGGCCACATAGTGAGTGGGGCATATTTTGTTGTTGTCTTTTGTTCTGACAGTTTTTTTTTCTGATTTCATCTTTCAATAAAGACATGAGGAGATTAAAGTACAAAAATAAAGATAATTCTGTATACTGATACGTGTCATTCCTTATGTTATCAATTGTGAACATCATTCTGCATCTGCAAGTGCATGCATACTTTTCTGGCAAATAATTTGTTTTCTGAAAATTAAGCAATGTAATTCCTTATGTTATCAGAGGTCGCCAATTCTGTATGGGCAAGTGCATACTGAATTGGCCACCACTGATTACAATTACAATGTTTAATATCCAGATATGTACTTGTTGGCAGAAAATTTAAATTTGATATTCGTTTTCAGCATACCTGAAAACGTATAGTTGTCATGTAAAGGGGATTGTCAAGGTGGTAAGTAAATAACAATTTACCAAAACGGCTTTCAGACAGGCCAACAAAACAAATAAAAAAATTATCACAATGTGGCCAGAAAGTGGGTGCTTATTTTACATTAAATTTATATAGAAAACTGATTCCCACTTTTTGAAAAAGTAATTTCCTCATATCATGAAAAATACTTCTGTGTGCCACTTACATTTTTAACGTATTCTGCAAATGAGTAAAAATCGATACTAAATTCATGTAGTAATACTTACGTTTTTGTTTTATAATCTGCTTTCGATTAACTTTATCTGCTTTTATAAAGGAAACGATTTTTTAAATGTGATTGACTTTACAAACTCAACTTAACATTCAAGATGACGAACGGAAGAGCAAGTTCGCAGAAAACAAAATTGAAGAAGTTCGCAGAAAACAACAAACAAAAAATAAACCACGATAAAATATTTAGTTTAAAATTTAAAATACAAATAACGATTTACTAAACGACGTTTTATTTACTGAATATTTTTCCGGCATTCACCGGAAGTTATTATCTCCCCTAGTATGTTCGATTTGTTTATATTTTTAATCATTTTTATTAACACACGCATAATGAAGTAAATTCGGTAATAAACTGAAAGAAACAAACAAACCAACAAACAAACAAAAAACAACACAAAGAGAAAAGATAAGAATCAAGAAGTTATAAAAGGCTGAATGGGGAGTCGTATGCGTAAGGAAATGAACAACACAACTAGAAGTAAGGGGGTCGGACATGTGGGTAAAGAAAATAAACAAAGTTCGTAGTTAAGATGAAATAATTAAAACAAACGTTAAAATTATTAAAAAGTGTCTTTAAGAAGGAGATATATAATGTTTCTTACCGGAAATGGCTTAAAACGGCGAAGGACAACAGAAGATAAAAGACAGAGAAACGTGCGGCTAGACGAAACACCGTTCAATCTGCTGGTGTTGAGTCAGAGGAAACTCTAGAAGAAAAATGTCCAGCCAAGGGAGATAACTGTTTAAAGGACATAATACATGCAAAATAGACAACTATTTAAAAAAAAAGAAAAGAAAAAAGAAAACAACTTTTATAATTATTGTAATTATTTATATTTTGAAAAAATATACTTTTTTAATTGAGATCACGCAACTAACGACCCCTGGCGGAAATATGGGTCAACAAGGGCAGTACATGCAGACCATCGAATATTTTATCAATCAAGTACTTTTTTTTTTTTTTTTAAGAAAATCAAATTTTACGATTTTTAGCCATGGCAGTAGATGCAAACCATCGAATATTTTATTAATAAAGTACTTGTTATTATTTTTAATTTTTTTTAAGAAAATCAATTTTTACGATTTCTAGGGATAATAAATAAATAAATTGACTTCTTTTGATAAAGAGAATGTGTCTTTGAGTTTGTATTACTATACACATAGATTTGAAAAAGTTGTCAAAAAACAAATAAATGTTATCAAAGGCAAGATAAGTTACTTTTCTACTTAACTGAATATTTTTTTAGTGTTTTTATTCAATGTAACATGTTTATTCAGTTCGAAACACATACGGTATTTACCGATGTATTGGAAAATTTAAAATTGCGCCGGCTTCTCTGTTGAACACGGTATGTTTGGGAAAATTAGTTAAAAATAAAAAATATACAAAATACTGTTAAAAATCCACCGAATATATGTCAGCCTATGTCACGGAAACATATTGAGCGACTTTCTAACTGTATTTTGTCTAGTTTTTTTTTTATTTATAACCCCTTTTCCCAAACTTACCGTGTGAAAGAGAGAGTCGGGCGCCATTTTAAATTTTCCAATACATCGGTAAACACTGTATGTTTTTCGAGCTGAATAAACATGTTACATTAAATAAAAACGCTAGAAAATTATCCAGTTAGGTAGAAAAGTAACTTATCTTGCCTTTGATAACATTTATTTATTATATATTTGTTTTTTTTTGACAACTTTTTCGAATCTATGTGTACGGTAATACAAACCCAAAAAGAGTTTTCGACATTAAAAAAAAAAAAACTAAAAATAGTCGATGGTCTGCCCTCCGTATTATCTTTATTAAAAGACACATTCTCTTATCCCTAAAAATCGTAAAATTTGTTTTTTTCTTTAAAAAAAAGAAGTATTTCGCTTATTAAAGTCTGTTTTCAGACGAACGAAAAAAAAACTAGTGTTTTCCACATTCTCTTTATTAAAAGAAGTCTATTTATTATCGCTAAAAATCGTGAAATTTGATTTTCTTAACAAAAAAAATACTTGATTGATGAAATGTTCGATGGACTGCATGTATTGCCCTTGTTGACCCATCTTTCTGCCAGGGATCGTTAGTTGCGTTATCTCTCAAACAACATGGTGCTTGGCTTTTTCTTCGATGAATCGTCCGATAATATTTGATTTTCTTGAATAAAAAAAAAACAACTACTTGATCGACTTACGTGATTTTTGGAATATGACATTTTCATGCAGTAAACAGAACGTACATTATGATTTTTTTCAGATTTTTATAGTAAAAGAGATTACTTGTGGCACATTTATAGACTTGCACCAATTGCTGTAATTATTTATATTTTTAAAAAAATATTTTTTTTAATTGAAATTAAAAATTAATTTAAAAAAATGTTTAATTGAAAAGACGGTTTAAAAGTTAATTTTGGAACTTAACTGTTTAAACTACTTTTAATTGAATCGATTTTGAACTTTACAATGGGGAAAGGAGTGGCTGGTTACTTTTATTGCATCTAAAACCAAGCTTCTATCTTTATATGATCAACTTTCTGATCTCCATCTGGCATCAATTGAAATGAATGGCTCTCGTCTTGGGGAGGCCTCATGTTTTGACAAGCTTCTGGGCTTGACCTTTACTCCTGATCTTAAATGGAACACGTACATCAAATCTGTTGCCAAAGCCACTGGAAAAATGGTGGGATCCTTCTATCGATCTAGTAGATGCATTATCTATCTATATAAGAGCCAGGTACGTCCAAGGATGGAATACTCTTGCCACATCCGGGCAGGAGCTGCTAGGAAGGACTTGTCCTGCCTTGATAGAGTTCAAAATAGACGTCGTAGCCTCGTAGGAGATGTCCTTTTCTCTTCCCTGCAACCTCAATCTTACAGAAGAGATGTTATGAGTTTGTCTCTGCTGTATCGTTATTTTCATCGAAAGTGTTCGACTGAGCTTCAGTTTATGGTTGAGTTTCAGTTGTTGCATGAGGAACTAATCTCAGGTTACACTGCTAGAGTAACGTCCCTTGGCAGTGACAGACCTGTATTGTAGATAACGGCGTAAGAATAAAATAAGATGCCAGTAAACCAAGTGTACGCGTTGTGTTGTTAACATTAATGGGAATCTGCCTGTAAAGATAATGAAACATGTTGGCAGCGGTCTGATGAACAGAGTTCCAAGGAAGAATACAAAATGGAAAATGGATTGTAAGAAAAATAAACGAAGATAAGTAATGTTTGATTTATTGGGTTACATTACACACACACACACACACACACACGCACACGCACACGCACAAAAAGTTTGTTTTGCTTTATCTGGTAATTGTGATTTATTTGCGTTTAAATAATATGAAAAAAAAAGTTTAAACCAATTTAATCGGCCGGAAAACACAAGATTGTATTGAAAAAAAGAAAAAAAAAGTTTCCGAACTTAACATGGAAGAGCTACATAAACCAGTGGTGGGGATACGACCCCCACAACCCCTGTGTCTGGTAAATAATGTCAGCGAACTGGAAGCTGTTTAAATTAAAATGGAATAACTATGCTATGATCACGCATCTGTCGAGACAGCCAGTACCATACCAAACTGCGATGTTGCTGCATACACTTGGAGACGAAGCGTTAAAAGTATAATATGGGTTTCAATTTCTGACCATGGAAGAAGAGAGAACAATGGAATAATTAATGAGACACACAAGAAAACAGGGAGAAGGTGAAAGAGTGGAAGCATTTATCGCGGCACTCCGTACGTTGATAAAGACATGCAATTTATGTGAGAATTGCGTCTCTTCCATACTACGAGACCAGATAATTCTTGGAGTTCACAACCCCCACACCCGAGCGGAACTGCTTAAAATGAGACAGTTGGACTTACAGAGATACATAGACATATGAAAACTATCGGAAAATGCAACGCTACAGTCTAGAATTCTGAGACATGAGGGAGTTAACAGAGTAGACTTGAAACCTAAGGGAAGGCTAACAACCACAGAAAGTAACAGAGAGTGCAGGACGTGTGCATTGTGACATAAACCCGGAAAATAGGTTTGTTTAGCTTTTAGGAAGACGTGTTTCAAATGCAATGGAAAGCACCACTTTGCAAAAAGATACAAATCAAGAAAAAAGCATATTCGGTTTGTTGGAAAACAAGATAATAGCGATAGCAGTAGTGATGGTTAAGACTATGGACACGTGGACAGTGTGACCACGAAAGAAGGAATCAATTCCATCAGACCTGAAGTGATAAAGGCAGAAATGATGGTCAAAAGAAAGCCGATTGTTTTTCAGCTAGATGGTGGAGCCTCAGTGAACATCCTGAACAAGAAACATGTGGCGGGAAAAACACTTGAGCAGTCTAATAAGACCCTTGTCATGTGGAACGAGTCACATATGAAACTGTTAGGAGAACGTCGGATAAAAATGATAAACCCAAAAACCGGACTCAAGTATGCAGTGAAGTTTGTCATTGTAAAGGAAGACTTCCATCCACTACTTGGAGCAAATGCCATCCAGCAAATGGCACTCATTTGTGTGAACAATGACAAATTTAAGAGGATTGCAAACATATCTCAAAAAGACAGCAGCCAGCACCCGGAGAGCATCATATTCGAATTTCAGGATGTATTCCAGGAAGAATTGGGTACGTTACCTGGAGAGGTTCATCTGGAGGTGAACTCCAACGTAACACCACATGTTGCAGCGGCTCGAAGAATACCAGTTGCGATCAAGGTAAAAGTTAAAGCCGAATTAGAAAGACTGGTAAAAAAGAAGGTTATTGAACCAGTGAACGAGCCAACACCGTGGCTAAGTGCCTTATAACTAGTAATTAAAAAAATGGAAAGTTATGGATATGTATTGACCCAAGACCATTAAATAGGGCTCTTAAACGGGAGATTTCCAGTTACCGGTACTGGAGGATCTCCTCCCAGAACTAGCTGATAGCAAAGTTTTCTCAACTCTTGATTTAAGGGATAGATTTTGGCACCTGAAGTTAGATGAAGCCAGCAGTCGGTTGATCACTTTTACCACTCCATATGGTCGGTTTCGATGGAAGGTTTTACCATTTGGAATTGCTCCAGCCCCGGAAATATTTAAAAAAAGAACTATATAATAATGTGGCCAATTTGAAAGGAATCATCAACAAAGCAGACGATCTTCTGCTGGTCGGGATTGGTAAAACGATGTAAGAAGCAACAGAGGACCATGATAGAAAACTCAGAAGGCTGTTGCAAAGATGTCGTGATCGTGGGATGCGATTGAATGCTGAGAAAATGAATTTACAGCAATAAAAAATATGCCGCAGGCAACAGACATTGAGGGAGTGCAACGATTGGGACGATTTGTGAATTATTTGGCAAAGTTTCTGCCCCACATCTCTGACGTGATGGCTCCAATTCGCAACTTAACAAAGGTGGATGTGTCTTAGACGTGTTCTCAGATCCATGAAGAAGCTTTTGAGAAAATCAAAAAGTTGGTGAGTGAAGCACCAGTATTGAGATACTATGACCCCAACAAACCATTGGTCGTTCAATGTGATGCAAGTGAGAAAGGAATGGGGGCTGCATTGCTACAAGAATGTCAACCCTTAGCATATATTAGCCGAGCACTTACAGACACAGAAACCCGATATGCACAGATTGAGAAAGAACTATTGGCAGTGGTTTATGCATGTGAACGGTTTCACCAATACACATTTGGTCAACAGGTTACAGTACTGACTCATCATAAACCATTAGAAGCAATAATGTAAAAGGAACTGGGGAAATGTCCAAAGCGACTGCAAAATATGTTAATGCGATTGCAAGTTTACAATGTGATTGTTTTATACCATCCTGGTAAGAAGATGTTCCTAGCAGACATATCAAGGGCATACATTCATGGAGTGAGCAATGAATGTATCGAGGATAATGATGATGATGATGTTCAGGAAACAGAATATATTCTAGTGACAGAGAGAAGGTTGCTCGAATTGCGCTCAGGCACAAAAGAAGACAGATGTATGCAGATGTTACAGCAAGTAATTGTGGAAGGATGGCCAGAAGACAAAGTACATCTTGACCCAGAGGTGAAACTATATTTCAGCATGCGGAATGAAATGACGGTACAAGATGGATTAATATTCAGAGGAAACCGAGCAATAGTACCAACAACACAGCGGGCAGTGTTAAAAGAAAAATTGCATTCCACACATCTAGGGGTCGAAGGATGCTGCAGAAGAGCAAGAGAATGCTTGTACTGGCCAAATATGAATGGTGGCATCAGAGACTTTGTCTCAAAATGCCCAACCGGCTGGAAATATGAGGTAGCCAATCCTGCAGAGTCTTTAATGGTTCATGAAATTCCGGAGATACCCTGGGCAAAAGTAGGAGTAGATCACTTTAGCTGCACCATTGATTATATGAGTAATTTCTGGGAAATTGACCATCTCCCGACTACACAAACTAGAACGGTGATCACTAAGCTTAAGCACCATTTTGCACGACATGGGATACCAGATCAGGTGGTCACTGATAATGGATCACGATTTAGTAGTCAAGAATTCTCCACCTTTGCAAGAAAGTGGTGTTTTGCACATTCACCTGTCAGTCCTTACAATAGCAAGGCAAATGGAAAAGTACAATCTGCTGTAAATATGGCAAAGAACCTTTTCCGGGAATCAATGGAAGATAAGGCTGATCCATACCTAGCGATGCTGGAGCACAGGAATACGCCAGCCAAGGGTCACTTATCACCGGCACAGAAGCTAATGTCAAGAAGAACAAAGACACTTCTTCCAACTGAAGAGGACCTACTCAGACCAGAACTACACAAAAATCTAAGCAAAACAGTTAAGTGGGACAGCAGAAAGCAAAAGCATTTTTTTCAACCGGAAAGTAAACCCACTTCAGCCAGTGTAACATGGAGATGTGGTACGTAATAAATCAGACATAAAAGGTCAGCGAGAGTGGACGAAGGCAGTTATGTGGCAGAGACTGGATGAGAGGTCATACCATGTCAAAGTTGATGGGGAGTTGCTCCGACGTAATAGGGTGGATTTTCAAAAACCAGCAGAAGCACTCCCATCACCATCATTGATCCCTCAGTCATACCAAAAACCAAGCGAGGAGGCACCAATAACTGAACCACCAAGTAAAGAAGGGGTTTGTAATTCGCAAACACCTCGGCTTGAAAGTAATAGAAGAGAAGGAATGAGGCCGGCGACACCATCCCAGCAAACCAAAATACTGAAGGAATGAAGATGACACGTTCAGGGAGACTAATAAGGAATCCGGCTAGATTCAAAGACTATACGAACTAATTGAGTCCAAGTAAAAAGGGCAGAGTAATCCAAGTTAGGCCGGAGGGTAGTCAGCCCAGTGAAGGCCTAGGTCACAAGGACAAAGCAATGTGTTTTTTTGTTTTGTGTTTGTTTGTATTTTAGTTATTTTGTGTTTTTGTTAGTGGATCTCTTATTCTTTGTTGTTGTTCTTAAAAAGGGGAAGATGTTGCATGAGGAACTAATCTCAGGTTACACCGGTAGAGTAACGCCCCTTGGCGGTGACAGACTTGTATTGTAGATAACGGCGTAAAACCAAGTGTAAAAGTTGTGTTGTTTTCATTAATCCACATGAAAAGAGAATGAAACAAATACCTATTTGCTTTTTATATATAAAAAAAACATTGTAGATGTTAACAATAAAAATTTTGGTGGTAATGCACTTGTTTTTTTTTTTTATTCAATTGTAATGTTAAAGTACAGAATAAGTACAAAACACCTTCCACTCCCTGTGCTAAGAATGGCTTTTAAAATAATAACGTTAATATTTCAGCACGGATCAATAAGTGCCTGCATGAGTACCTTATTTTTAATAATGAGCAATTTTTTTTTTAATTACGGATGTGTTGATTGATTGTACTGGCATTTGCGGAGGGGGGGGGGCTAAATTATTTTTTTTTGCACAAACAAGGTGTTTTTTTTTTAATCAATATTTAAAGATTTTACTTCATTAATTATCTCTGAAATAGTCCACAAAAACTAATATTAATCTTTCAAGTTAAGTTTAAGTTTCTAACGATGCCGTAAAAACATTTCACGTGTATTTTTCCCCCGTATAGAACTATGGCTCTTTTTCAATATCTTCGTTTTCAATGTGTTTAGTAAACTGCACAAGCACCAGATTTACTCTAGGCTTAAATGTTTCAAACACAATACAAAAAAGAAGAGTCTAAAAAAATAAAAAATAATAAGTAAATAAAAATACGAAAAGGTGGCTTTAAAAATCTATCAGTTTCCGCCATTAAATTCCACGTGCAACGAATTAGAGAATTAATAAAGATGAAACTTGTAATCTGTTCTCTCTCATGTAAATATTAAAATGTTAAATAAAATAATATTAATTTTATCCGCGATATTCACCAAATAAATCGGCTCTATTTCGAAATAGTTTCCTTTTTTTTTTTCTCTCTCTTCAATTTTGTTTTCTGCGAACTTGCTCTTCCGTTCATCATCTTGAATGTTAACTTGAGTTTGTAAAGGCAATCATATTTGAAAAATCGTTTCCTTTATAAAAGCAGATAAAGTTAATCGAAAGCAGATTATAAAACAAAAACGTAAGTAGTATTACTACATGAATTTAGTATCAATTTTTGCGCATTTGTAGAATACGTTAAAAATGTAAGGGAGATAACTACATTTATTAAGCGAAAACTGGGGGGGGGCAGGTAAGTAATTTTTGACGGACCGTCTTTTTAAAAAAATCTACCAAAAATCAGGTAATTATCCGATCAATACGAAATTTTCAGCGATTATTAAAAGAATGAACTTTATAACAGTCTACTTATTTTTCATAAACGATATTTATATATATTTATTTTGCTTACAACCCCCCCTTGTTTTGAAGTGGGAACAAATATGCTTTAAATAATCATCTGAAACTAAACAAAACATATTCCGTTGTTGTAAGGGACAGGATTATAGATAAAAAAAAAGCAACAAAAAAAACACTTGTTTACATACCTTATTTTGACGTCTGAATATCAGAACTTTGATTGTGTTTAATTATTCCGCTTTTGACTTTTGGAGTGTGAAATTCGGTGAATATGTTAAGTAAAATAATTAATTTAAGCTAAGCAAAAAAAAAAAAAAAATTTAAATATTTATACGAAAAAAGCCATTTTAAATCTTTGATAAATAAATTAATAATTTTTTTTAGCGAGCCGAATAATGCATGACCATTATTAAACAGGGAATTCTTTGAAGAATCGATACAAAAAAAATCGATAAATATTGTGCCCTTTGTGTTAAAAAATGTCATCAGTTTTTCGATCCCATTTGATAACGTTTGCCGCCTTTCGACTACGGTGGACCATACGCGCTGAAATAATTTTGTTGGATCTTCATGACTGCCAAAACCGGTGCAAGCGTGAATCAGTACAATTTATGTTGGTCAACACTCACATAGAAACGAGACGTTTCTCTTTTCATTGCATTTCATTTCAATTTTAATTTTTATTCTGCTTTACCCCCCCCCCATTTTTGGGAGCCTAACCCCCACACATACACATTAAAAACCAAACTCATCAAAATGGTCACCCATCTGGTACTGGCCAGCCTCAGGGTTGCTTATGTAGTTTAGTTTTTATTCTGTTTTAAATTCCCTCCCCCATCTTGGGGAGCCTGAGCCCCCCCCCCCACACACGCGTACACATTAAAAAGCAAACTCATCAAAATGGTCACCCATCTGGTACTGGCTAGCCTCAGGGTTGCTTATGTAGTTTAGTTTAATTTTTATTCTGCTTTGAATTCCACTCCCCCCCCCCCCCCACACACACACCTCGGGGTTGCTTATGTAGTAAAAAAAAAACTACAGTTCTTCCTCGTTCAATGACGGAGAAATCTTTCTAGACTGGGTCAATTTTAATTTATATTCTGCTTTCCCCCCCCTCTTTGGGAGCCTAACCCCCACACATACACATTAAAAACCAAACTCATACAAATGGTCACCCATCTGGTACTGGCCAGCCTCAGCGTTAATAATACATTGAAATTTTCGTCACTGAAAAATAAGTTTTTTTTGGCCTGTTTGGTCTTCCATAGTTTGCTTTTTATTAAACACAAACGTAAATATTCTCGATCTGGACTCTATATGGACGCGAAGTAACTGGTTGCCTATATGAATAAGTGGAATTATTTGAAATCCAGGTACTTATATTATAATATTTTTGCATATATTCATAGAAAATCACCCTAAATCTTAGTTAGACTAAAAATAAACAACGTAATTCTTCCAAAAACCTTCTTTTTTTTTTTTTTTAAATATTTATATATGCTTTTTGTGCAAGACAAAAAATGTCAATTGTTAACTTTTGGGGAAATTTTAACATTTAAAATTTAATTAAAAATAGTAGAAAAACTTTTACATTATTCAGCTTTCTATATGATAAAATTCAGGGTTTTATCTTTCTGGAAAAAAAAAGTTACTCAGAAATCATGGTTTTTAATAAATGTAATTTCGTTTAAAAAAAAACAACTTCATTTTTCGGCCATTTTTGGCGGTGCCTACATTTAACTGAAAACTTAAGTAAATAAAGACACTTTTTTCATTAATAATTGTTGTTTACATTCACAGTGATTTCCACGTGGATTCATTCAGTTTTCTGTTTATATATAAGTTGCACAACATTCTAATTACATGTATTTTTAAAAATTTTAAATAGACTTAATTATTTTAAAGAAAATTTTTAAATATTTCTGTTTTAATTTTTTTCTGTAGATTTTCAATGTTTAACCTCGTGGGAAGACAAACCGAAAGTAGGCACCTCCACCACGAAATTACCCCCTGTATGTGACGCAATGTAATTTTATTATAAGTTAATATTGCTGACTTAATTACTTAAAAAAAGAGGTTGTAATTTTTTTTTATTTAAAAGTTGTTTTTCATTGTTTAAAATTCAAAGTTCTGACGTTAGTCAATGAAAAGGAAATCATTCTAGACTAAGGCAATTTTAATTTTTTTTCTCCAATGGTCTTTCAGTTTTTTCCTATATGAAAAACTGACCTTGTCTAAGTTTAACCTCGTGGTAAGTAAAATTAGATGCTGTTAATATTTATTTAAAATTTATTGTTTCTCATTTATTGTAAAAATTTTACAGATTTATTCTGTATATTTTTAAAAAAATGTAGTTTTCATTACTAAAAATAAATAAATTTATTTATTTTACTATTTTCTCACCATTTACCAAATAAATCGCACAAAAATAAATAAGATGGTTGGATTTTATGTTACTTCATTATGTTCAATTTTAATTTCGTAATATTCAGTAAATATGTATAATGTCTGATATCCTACTACAATATATTTTCTTTTAAGATATTTCAATAAAAATGGTTGGAAAAATACGCACAACAATTTGTGTTAATCAAAACTAGGCACCGCCAAAAATGGCCGAAAAATCAAGTTGTTGTTGTTTTTTATAACGAAATTACATTTATTAAAATCCATTTATTTCTGAGTAACTTTTTTTTTCCAGAAAGATAAAACCCTGAATTTTATCATATAGAAAACAGAATAATGTAAAACTTTTTCTACTATTTTAATTAAAGTTTAAATGTTAAATTTTCCCAAAAAAGTTAACAATTGACATTTTTTGTCTTGCACAAAAAAACGTACATAAATATTTTTTAAAAAAGGTTTTTGAAATAATTCATTTATTTATTTGTTGTCTAACTAAGATTTAGGATGATTTTCTATGAGAATATGCAAAAATATTATAAGTACCTGGATTTCAAATAATTCCACTTATTCATATAGGCAACCAGTTACTTCGAGTCGATCTGGAGTCTAGATCGACACTGTTTACGTTTGTATTCGATAAAAAGCAAACTATGGAAGACCAAACGGGCAAAAAAAAATATTTTTCAGTAACGAAAATTTCAATGTATTATTAACACTGAGGCTGGCCAGTACCAGATGGGTGACCATTTGTATGAGTTTGGTTTTAATGTGTATGTGTGTGGGGACCAGGCTTCCCAAAATGGGGGAGGGGCAATTTAAAGCAGAATAAAAAAAAATTATTTCAGCGCGTTTGGTCCACCGTAGTCGAAAGGCAGCAAACGTTTTCAAACGGGATCGAAAAAATGATGCTATTTTTAACACAAAGGGAACAATATATTATCGAATATATTTATCGAATTTTTTTGTATCGATTCTTCAAAGCATGCCCTGCTTAATAATGGTCATGTATTATTCGGCTCGCTAAAAAAAATTGTTAATTCATTTATCAAAGATTTTAAAATGGCTTTTTTCGTATAAATTAAATTTTTTTTTTGTTTTGCTTAACTTAAATTAATTATTTTACTTAACATATTCACCGAATTTCACACTTCAAAACTCAAAAGCGGGATAATTAAACACAATCGAAGTTCTGATATGAAGACGTCAAAATAAGGTATGCAAACCATTTTTTTTAAATCTATAATCCCGTCCCTTACAACAACATGATATGTTTTGTTCAGTTTCAGATGATTATTTTAAGCATATTTGTACCATCTCAAAACAAGGGGAGGTTGTAAGTAAAAAAAAAATATATATATAAATATCGTTTATAAAAAATAAGTACACTGTTATAAAGTTCATTCTTCTCTTAATAATCGCTGAAAATTTCGTAGTGATCGGATAATTACCTGATTTTTGGTAGATTTTAAAAAAGACGGTCCATCAAAAAGTACTTACCTGCCCCCCCAAGTTAAGTTTAAGTTTCTAACGATGCCGTAAAAACATTTCACGTGTATTTTTCCCCCGTATAGAACTATGGCTCTTTTTCAATATCTTCGTTTTCAATGTGTTTAGTAAACTGCACAAGCACCAGATTTACTCTAGGCTTAAATGTTTCAAACACAATACAAAATATCAATTTTTGCGCATTTGTAGAATACGTTAAAAATGTAAGGGAGATAACTACATTTACTAAGCGAATAATCCTAATGAAAATGTTGATTTATTGTTGAACATTTTTTCACTGTCAATTGTTTTTTGGTTTCAATATTGACTTAAACATAAAAAACTTCTATTTTATAAATTTTAAATATTTTTAACTAATGTTGTTTTTTGTTTAATGGTTTTTGTTTTCATCTTTTTTTCAATTTTCTCAGTGGATTATTATCATTAATTTATTTTTTATTTCAATACTTAATCATAAAAAACAACGTTCAATGTCTAGAATCTGACGTAAAGCAAAAAAAAAATCTTTACAATAAAAACTTTTATAGTTTTTCGGGTGTGCTGAAAACGAATATATAATTCAAAAGTGGCGCAGAGAATTAGATTTCATGATATGAAGAAATTACTTTTCCCAAATGTGGGAATCACTTTTTTTCTTATATAAATTTAATGTAAAATGAGCGGTACTAGTGCACTTATTGATCCATGCTGAAATAATGTTATATTTTTAGAAAGCCATTCTTTCTCATGGAGAGTGGAGGGTGTTTTGTACCTATTCAGTACTTTAACCATACAATTCAATAAAAAGAGATATCATAAAACTTTAATTAAACTTGAAAATACTATTTAAAAAAATAGTGCAGATCAATAAAGTCACTAGCACCCACTTTCAGGCCACACAGTGATAATTTTTGGGGTTGGAGTTAGGCTGCCTGAAAGTGGTTTTGGTAAATTTTTACTTACTTTCGACGTTTACAATCACCTTTAACATGACGATTTCTATAGTTTTTTTTTGTATGCTGAAAACGAATATCCCATTATATTTGTCGCAAACAAGTCGTTTTTCGGATATTTTGCAATGTAAAGAATTTGCCACTACTGATAACATAAGGAATTACACTGCTTAATCAGAAACGTACTCTGTGTAAAAATATGCATATGTTTGCACATACAGAAATGGTCACCACTGATAACATAAGGAATGACACACATCTGCATACAGAGTTTTATCTTTTTTCTGCTCTTTTATGAAAGATGAAATTAGAAAAAAAAATTTTTAGCTCCACTCACTAGGTGGCCATAAAGTGGGTGCTCATTTTACGTTAAATCTATAATGAAAAGTGATACCCGACTTTTTTAAAAAGTACATTTTTCATATCATGAACATTATTTTTCTGCACCACTGTTAAAGCATATATTCGTTTTCAGCAGCCCCGAAAACTTCCAAAAGTGGTAATCGTGAAAGTTTTTTTTTGGGGGGGGGAAGGATTCTAGACATTGACCATAACAACTTCTTTATAGTTTACAATGAAAAAAAAAAGTTTAAAGTAAAAAGAAAATGCTCGACGCATGCATAGAAGTGGTATGCTCCTGTGTATTTGTCACTAATCAACCAGATTATAAAAAAAAAATTCAATATTTACAATTTTCAAGTTGTGCTCTGTTTCTAATACAAAGTTCTAGTAAATTGATCTCCCATGAGGGATCGATTTATTAGAAACTGTTTACACACGTAAGTATACCAAAGAGTTTTCATGTTAATCTATTTGGAAATCCAGTTATCAAATTTTCTGTTTGTTTGTTTAAAGAATTCTTATAATTAAAGAAACTTATGTTGTATTTTTAAGTTTTCTAAAAAATACATTTAACAAACCTTACTACTTTGACTAAATTAAAAAATAATCATGATTTTAAACAAATTACAATATTACGGTTCTGAATTTTTAGATGAGGAATGATTCTTTGTATTATTTAGATTATTAAGACTACTGTTCTCATCTTGAGTGTTATTTATTGTGCAAACATTGTAAAAATAACAATTAAGATGAGATCAATAGTTCAAATAACATTTTTTTACATGTTGAAAAATTATTTTTGTTTTTCAATAATTACTTACCCTTTAATTTTAATTCCGTTTTGAAAAGTGAAGATGACATAAAATTAAATAATTTTGTATTTTGGGGACATTAACTGTGATCGATTAAAAGGAAGTTGTTATAAGTGGGGCTTTCATAAGTAGATGTTCTGAATTTGTGTATGGAAAATCGTAACTTACTTGACTAGCATGTGTGTGTGTGGTTCAAAGGATTGGTCATGTAACAAAAAAGAAAGGAAAGAAAGAAAGGCTAAAATGAGTGACGATCACTTATGCAATGCAGACTGTTTCTATTTTTAAAAAATGTACTAAAAAGACATCATTTCTCAGATTAGCATGAGAAGAAGCTGATCAGTTTCTGACATGTGCAAAAAATATCATGAAAAATTAACAAAATTTATTTCTCTTCCCTCCCTTTATGCCTGCAAAGGTTAAACAGCTTTCTTCACCCAGGAAGAACAAGAGAAAAAAAGAAAATATAGAATATGCAATCATTGTTTTCAGTCGTCTTGGACCTCCTATTGTCACTAGTATTAAACAATGTCGACTCAGGAGTGATGTGGTTGAAGATTGTGCAACTCTTATCAGGCACTCTTACGGTGGGTATCCATAGTCTGTCAAGACTGAAGGAAGTCACTACTATATATATATATATATTACGGTGGGTATCCATAGTCTGTCAAGACTGAAGGAAGTCACTACTATATATATATATTATGGTGGGTATCCATAGTCTGTCAAGACTGAAGGAAGTCACTACTATATATATATATATATATATATATATATATATATATATATATATATATTACGGTGGGTATTGATAGTCTGTCAAGACTGAAGGAAGTCACTACTATATATATATATATATATATATATATATATATTACGGTGGGTATTCATAGTCTGTCAAGACTGAAGGAATCACTACTATATATATATATATATATATATATATATATATATATTGTAACCATATGCTGCAGTAGATATAACCTTCACAATTGTACATCGTTGTGTTGCAAAAAGTAATACACTATCTCGTGAATCTTATTGTTTTATTTTTTGTTTTCTTCAACTTTATAGGACCCTTCTTTGTCGTATGCTTACAGTTCGTCCCCTTAATATTTGGTAGAATAACTGGTCAAAAACGGCAGCAAATGAAATGTATGTCCCGCTGTCATTGGCTATATATACAACTTGCTTTTTGTGCTCACCCTCGACAGCTGTTTGTCAAATAGTTTACATTTCGCCATTTACAATAGCAATTATGACAAACTAACCTCATCGTCCTGTGAATTTGTTACCATCTGTCATGCATACGTTTGCATGTGTGCACGTTCACGCTATACCAAGGAATTAAACTCTTGTCTCTTTTACTTTCCAAGTCATGTGATGCCACGTGGGGTTAACATCATTAAAAGACTTTCATAACAGCCCAAATATTTCTTAATATCTTTAAATATGAAGCCAGTCAATTCTTACAATCTATATAATGTAAACAATGTGACAGTTTGTTTTCTAACACCGAGCAAAAGCAATATTACTTTTTTACATGAAGGTCACCACTTATCAACGCCTAGAAGCCACTCGGGGATAATGGTTATTTTGTGAACAGTAATCCATGGGATAGTGTTGCAGTATTCATTAGTAGTGGAGATTTGATAAAGTGTCATTACTTAGGGGGCGATTCATCAGGAATTTGTCTATCTTAGACTTGAAGACATCCATGTTGAAGTAAGGAGGGAAACAGGCAAGTGGTAGAAAGTTCCACAGGCGTGCAGTTCTAAGAAATAATACATATCAAAGTGAGGTGGAAAATTTAAGAGAAACCCTCCACCAGAGAACTAGACACAAGAGTATTCAAGTGTGATTCGACTCTCCAGAAATAGTTTGTGTGTGTGCAGTTGCTTGTGTAAAAATCATGGCTAAGAGATTCTATGTAGATGTGGAAAATTATACAACTGTGAGCCATGTCATTCATTAACAGTAAGGTTGGAAAAAGATTGAAGAGCTGTAATATGTGGAGAGATTGAAAAAACAAGAAATCAGTCGCAGATTGAAATGTGATGAGAAAACGATTAGAGCGACTGCACAAAAGCATAAAAAACTTGCAGTGTTCGTGATGTCGATAAATCTTAGTTACTTTTTACAGGGAAGAATGCTATCTAGATCCAGAGCGTCAGAAACAGTTTTGAATGGCTTCCCAAATCCAACAACAGTGTAATCTTGTTAAGAAGTGTTCTCTTTCTACAGTTAAGAACAAATTGAAGGAATTTAATTTGTGAGACGTTGTTTCAAGATGCAAGCCAATGATTACTGTAAAGAACAGAAAGTGCAATCTGGACTTCATCAGATGCATTAAAAATCATGATTTCATATTAGTCAAAAGTGATTTTTAGCAATGAAAGAAAATCTTATAGGCAAGGCACTGATTGCAGGCATTACATCAGTCGAAAGGAGGAAGAAGAATTAATTATAGGTGCATAGCTTCAATGCTACTAGGTGGTTGAGGTTCAGTATTATGTTGCATATTATTAGTGCCTATAGTTCGCTAGCAAGATCGAATAAATTCGACCAAGTATATTAATGTGTTGACTGGGCATTTTCTACCCTACTTTGACCGAAATTTGGATTATAATTCCATCTTTATGTAGGATAGTGCTCTCATTCACACAACTGACAGTATCAATAGGTTACTTGAAGGGCATGATATTCCATTTTTGAATTGGTCTTCACAATTTCCAGACCTCAATCCTATCAAAAACGTATGACATTACATCAGGCTACAGCTACATAATGATAAAATTTCAAATCGGGAAGAATTTTGGACAAAAGTGAAAGAGAAATACCATACATTTTTACCGGAGTTTTTATGAAGACTAATTCAAGGAATGCCCAAAAGATTGCAGGCTGTCGAATTACAGAAGGGCTATACTACTAAATATTAATTAGTTCATTGTGTTCCTATTGTATTTGTGTTACAGTAATGCTCTAAAATTATATAAATATACAATTTTCCATGGTACAGTGTTTCTTTATGTCTTCTCAATTTAAAGTTAATTTTGTAAAGAAATGAACATTAGGATACTTCAATTAAAAGTCAAATAAAATTATAGACGAATGAAAGATGACACAAATGAGGTATAAGTTTTTTAAACTGTTACATTCAATTTAGCTTAAAAATGATAAATGCAAATCTTTTTTGATGCCACTAACGTCTAGAAACAAAAATGTTCATAAGTTCATACTAGGATTATCTGCTAGGGACCGTGGTGCTATGGTTAGAGTACTTGGGAAAATTCAATTGTAAGTTACATATACCTGATCGTTGAAGTTTCAATCCTCAGTGAGATTTAAAATAGAAATTTTAATAAGTTTTTTTAACAGTCATCTCTAACAGCATGAAATATAACTCTACTCATTTCCTTTTTTTTTAATTTCATTAATAAAAGATGTTTTTGATATTTTTAATAAAAATCAACAGGAGAAATTTAAGTTAACCACATAAATATATAATTTTTCAAATTTATTTTATATTTTCAGAATTTGCAACAATGAAAACTAAATTAATTAATGGAAAAGAAGGATCTTTCCTCCTTGGTGATTTAAAAAAGGTTTAAAAGAATTATACATTTCTCATATAAATTTTCTAAAATCAAAGGTTACTCTATCACCATACACTGCATTATATTTTGTGGAATCAGATGAAATCTAACATGGCTAATAAACCACATTCTTGTGAAGTATGTGGTTCTTCTTTTACATTGAAGTCAACTTTGTCGCGTCATATAAAAACACATATGAGACACAAACCACATTCATGTGAAGTATGTGGTTCTTCTTTTGTACAGAAGTCACATTTGTTTGATCATATGACAACACATACGGGAGAGAAACCACATTCTTGTGAAATATGTGGTTCTTCTTTTGCACAGAAGTCACATTTGTTGCGTCATATGACCAAAACATACAGGACAATAAACACCATTCTTGTGAAGTATGTGGTTCTTCTTTTGCTCTGAAGTCAACTTTGGTGCGTCATATGCTAACACATACGGGAGAGAAACCACATTCTTGTGAAGTATGTGGTTCTTCTTTTGCACAGAAGTCACATTTGTTGACTCATATGACAACACATACGGGAGAGAAACCATATTCTTGTAAAATATGTGGTTCTTCTTTTGCACAGAAGTCACATTTGTTGAATCATATGACAATGCATACGGGAGACAAACCATATTCTTGTGAAGTATGTGGTTCTTCTTTTGCTCACAAGTCAACTTTGTTAGGTCATAAGACAACACATACGGGAGACAAACCACATTCTTGTGAAGTATGTGGTTCTTCTTTTGCACTGAAGTCAACTCTGTTGCATCATATGCAAACACATACGGGAGATAAACCACATTCTTGCGAAGTATGTGGTTCTTCTTTTGCTCTGAAGTCAACTTTGGTGCGTCATATGAAAACACATACAGGAGACAAACCACATTCTTGTGAACTATGTTGTTCTTCTTTTGCACAGAAGTCACATTTGCTGCGTCATATGAAAATACATACAGGAGTCAAACCTTAGAGAATTGAATGCATAACAACCTGGCATCAGAATACTTTCCCTAAAATTGAACCCTAACCAAATATTTAAAATCACATAGTATTCATTGCCCAAATAAGATCTCCTCACTATGGCTAAGCCACGTTAGCTTTTATGATGAATGGTGCACCTTCTCCATGTAATGTGGCCTCAAGTAACTTCACGAAGCTGGATACTCAACTTGTCCTGAAATCCAGTATGACTAAAAGACCAAAATTAAAGATATACTATAACGTATGAAAATGGTTAATAGCAGAGAGGAAAATTATGTTCTCAATTTCTTTACTGTGTTTGATAGATAAACAAGTTTAATAGAACATTCAAATATAAAGTCCAACGGTAAACCCCAGGTTATGGGACCCTTGATTTCTGAGCACTACATTATCATGCATGGAAGTCAAATTTGTTGCGTCATATGAAAACATATACAGGTCACAAACCTTATTCTTGTGAAGAATGTTGTTCTTCTTTTGGCTGGAAGTCACATTTGTTGTGTCATATGAAAACAGGATATAAACCACGTTCTTGTGAAGTGTGTAGTTCTTCTTTTGAACGGAAGTCAAGTTTGGTGCATCATTTGCTAACGCACAGAGAAATTGAATGCCTACTAGACACTGTCCTCATGTGTCTAAGGTCTCTCTGTAAAGGGGTTTGTCAGAACAACCTGGCATGAGGATACTTTTTCCATAGAAGTAAACCCTGACCAAATATTAAAAATCACATAGTATTTGCTGTCCAAATAAGATCTCTATGGTTAACCCACATTAGCTTTTATGAGGAATGGTGCACCTTCTCCAAGTGATGTTACCTCAAGTAATAGCACGAAGCTGGACACTCCACCAGACAAGATAAATTCTTGTCCTGCAATCCAGTAAGACCCAGAGACCAAAATGAAAGATATACTACAACGTATAAAAATGATTAATTGGGGAGAGGAAAATTATGTTCTCAATTTCTTTACTAACTCAGTGTTGAAGAAATAAAGCACTTAAATGGAACATTCGAATATCTATTTATCTCATATAGAGTTCAAGTGTTAGCCCCAGATCGTGGGCCCCTTGATTTGAAGTAAAATAAAACAGAAACGGACCAAGCACATTCTTGTGAAGTATGTGGTTCTTATTTTGCACAGAAGTCAAAATTGTTTATTCATATGAAAACACATATGGGAGAAAAATATCTCCACTAGAAAAACTGTAAAAACCTGAATATCCAATGTAGCAAATTTTGGGAACATGTATGATAAAGAACAGTTGGAGATTTGTCACACGCTATCCACTGTGACTATTAAATTCCTACAGCTACATACCTAGAAAATGTGGCTATTAAAATACCAAGGACTTGTGTACGACATGAAAAGAAACTGAAATCTTAAGACGGTTTCAATCATACCAGTCATTATAACAGCAATCGAGCTAATGAAAAAGAATTTCAAAAACTATCTGGTGAATATACCTAGTAAACCAAGTGCAAAAGAAATACAAACAATAGCATTTAAAGGGACGGTTAGAATCTTAAAAAAGATATTTCGGTTGGAGAATGCTTGGCATCCGGCAGAACACTCCATCTCCAGAAAAACAAAGTGATAAGAAAATTAAAACAGAAAAACCACATTCTTGTGAATATGTGGTTCTTCTTTTGAAGGGAAATCAAATTTTTAGCGTGGATACAAAAAAGATAAGAAAACTTTAATCTTTTACAAAAATGTGAGATTTGTTGCATCATATGTAAAACACATACAAGAAACTTTGGTATCATCGACTGGCCACAAAAATGCATCAACCGGCTAGATGTAAAGACACGGAAGCTACTAATGCTTCATAAAATAATATACAGAAATCAGTATCTACCAAGCCTGTATTTGCTCAGGGGAGAAGGAGGTCTGGGACTCTCAGAGATTAATCATCAACATAGGGCAACTATTGTGAGCACCGGTCAGTATCTGAGAAGCTCCCACAATGACACCCTCTCAATAGTATATGAACATCAAGAGACAAGAGCCAGCAGAACAACATCAGTCACCCAGCTGGCCAAGCATTTTGGTCAGAGCTGTCTCTCACATGAGGACGAAACACCAAACAAGTGTGCCACAGGAATAGCAAGAAAGAGATGGTAGAAATATACCGAGACCTTTCAACAGATGAACCTTAAAGAATGGGAACAACACCAGCGTGCAAAGTATTTTCTGGGGGAACTCTTTCAGGAATACATAGATAAAGAAGGTTCTTTGGACTAACTCAAAAGGGGATCCCTCCACAACGATCAGGAAAGGGGCATAATGGCTGCCCAAGACCAGGGATTGATGACGCAAGCATTCAAGAAGATGGCAGGGATCAGTAATGACAATAAATACAGGTTCTGCCATACAGAATTGGAAAGTGTTGGTCATCAGTTGGTTGGAAAGTTGCGTCATATGAAAACACATATAAGAAACAGATGTGATGATCTTCTAATATCGATATCTCAACATTGTATTGCAGCCTTATGAAACAATATCCAATAGAACAATCTCTTTCACGCAAGTGGCCAACCATTTTAATCAAGACTGTTTTACAAATATGACAGAATTAGAAAACAAGTCTGCTACGGAAATCATCCAAAAGAGTTGTTCAAAAATACTCCAGAAGTTCCATTACAGAAAATTGGAAAAATGGGCCAAACAATATTGTGACAAGTATTTTCTGGATTCATACACCCAGGACTTTATGTTTGAAATATACAGAAATAGTGAGGGTGAGCGATTTGACATCGAGGTGTTAGGTTCTTCTAGAGGATGGCTAATATACAATGGAATATAATGGAATGTGTAAATATATCCAAATGACGATCTATAACATGTTGAATATTGAATGCTGCAGCAAGTCATGGGAACAGCAGTTGGACATGTTATACACCATCCACTATGACTGTACGATTCTTAAGGTTACACACCTTAAAACGGAGCTGTTAAACCTGACATAATCATATGAGACAATAAGTCGAAAGAAGCAACCTTAGAAGTTTATGTCTTATTATATACTTAAAATAGTAAGAGTAAAAAATTACAAAATACCACATTTATGTACAACGTGAAAAATTTAGAATCTTTGAAAAATCTCTATTTCAGTAATTATAGGAGCAAATGAAATTCAAATAATAATTTTAAACACTACCTGGAAAATATACCTAGTGAACCAAGTGCAAGAGAGATCCAAAAGAGACGTAAGAATCTTAATATAATTGTTCGGTGGAAATGTATGAAGGGTGAATACCTGGCATCCGGTAGGATGCACGATCTCCAGCGTAAACAAAATAATTAAATTAAAAAAGAAACAATTAAAATTAGCCAAACGACATTCCTTTGACGTATGTGGTTCTTTGCATAGAAGGAACATTTGTTGTGCCATATGCAAAAACACACGGAAGACAAAAGAACTTTAATAGAACATTCAAATATCCATATATTTCATGCATAGTTTGATGTGAGCCTCATGATTTCTGCGACTGATGAAAATTGAAACAAAAGAAAAAATGTATGAAATATATTTACTGGTTTAATAAAAAATCTTAAGAAATATTTACAGACAATTCCTAGAAAACCAAGCTTTTGCAATGAAGCGATAACAGGAAACTTCAAAACTTCCAAAACTCGACACTCTTGTTTCAAAATTTCCAGCTCCAAAACTCAACTTTCAAGTTGAGTTCCACACGACTACGTATGTGGCATACCTTCTTACTCGTCCATCAACAGCGAGAATTAATTTTCCTTTAAAGTTTTTATTCTCATGTAAATCTTTAAAACCACCCAAAAAGAACTGAGGTGACGTCTTAACAGTTTTTACCTTTATTTTTAAATTTAATATATTTCAATAAAACGTCTATTTTATAGAAAGTTTCCATGTCTTAATGATTCATGTTTTAAACTTTTATCATTGTTATTTTCATACAAATCTTTATTGTGAAAGATTTTTTTAAATATGATTGACGTTCAATAAGTAATGACCCTGACCCACTTCCGTTTGTCTGATCTAGTAGAAATGTTGCATATGCAATGATTTATATCTCTGTGGGTCACGTGGCAAATTACAACTCTGAACTAATTATTGTTTCTGATTTACAAGTGTTTGAAATTAGTTAAGTGTGAAACGGAGCCTGTCAAGTGTCATGCTGTGGTCAGTTGTCTTATTTGAAATCACGCACACCACACGAAACTTGATGAAATTAAAAGAAACGATGTCACATCATATTATTCTTGTAAAACGTTTATATTATGAATTCCAATATGTCATGATATCTGTAGCAGCAGCACCGAGGCTTGGTTGCTCTCCATCTGTCATTGATGAGGCCACTGTCAGCCACTGTGATGCAATCTTTTTTGAAGATCCATGCTTGACTATTTGTCAAATCGCCTGAAAGCCCATGATCATTGGGGGTCTGTGGAAACTGTCTGATGGATTCATAAGTTGCTAACAACTTTCCAAAAGCAAAACCACGTTGATTACCATAGTGTACCGAAAAGTATTCACTCTATATGCCTTAAACTGGGATCCACAATTTACAGGCGCTTATTACGCTTTAATTTTCAGAAAGTATAGTAAAGTTATCAAAATCAAGAGCCGGGGCCAGATCAGCAAATATTCCCCCCTGCAAGATATCACTCCAATCCACAACGCACATTGTTCGAGATCAGAAACACAGACATCTATGAAATCCTTTCCCATGCATTTTACCTCACCTTTCACTATCCGAGTTTCACCGCTAGAAGCCATAAAATTGTTTTTGAAAGAAACGCCTTTCCCAGATGATGCAGTTTCACTTCTGATTTAAAAGATGCGAGAAATGTGTAACTCTGTGATGTTTTTATCTAGAAAAATAATAACTGTGCCATTTTTCGGCGTTCTACTTATATGAGAAATTAAACCAGGGCATTACGTACTGTACGCCTGTCATAACAATTTTATATTTTTAGGGAAAGTTTCTTCTTACAAATCAAACGATAAACCAAGAGTGTTGGACAACATTCGATTATCATTTACTGCTGCAGCATCAGGATATCGATAAAAATTCAACAATTATAAACTAATTAGCCATATACAACTTCGACATAGATAGTAAGTTGTATAGCAGTTATATTTTGTGGGGCTGTTTTATATTTATGTGAACGAATCTTTCTACTTAGAATAATTGACCTATTATTATCAAATGAAAATACTTTATATGGAGTGAACTTCTACTGAGCTACTTAAACACTTCTCTCATATCTAAATCAGTTGGCTTTGATACATTAACAAACTGGGCGTTTAGACGCGCCAACCCAAATCACCGGCGATATGACACGGCATTTGGTTTAAATTATTTCTTAACCTCTTTCTGTTGTTTCATGAGCGAAAACGGGAAATAAAGTGTTTTTTTTTAAATTGAGACATTTTGATTAATTTAACTTTGGATTAAAATTTTTTATTAAGTATTTTATTTTTTTCATTTTTTAAAATTGAGACATTTTCATTAATTTAACTTTGGATTAAAATTTTATTCAATATGTTTTTTTTATTTTTTTCATTTGCACACGTAATTTATCATTAAAAAATGTGTTTCTTTTTTCTACAGACCATTGCTAGATTAGTTGAGGAAGAATAAATTGTGACGTCATGTTTTTTATAAAAGAAATTAAACATTAATGCAATACGATCACCAGTCAATAATTTTGTTAATTTAAACATAAATAGAATTTTTTAAATAAAACAATTGAAGAAAACGAAATTTTATAACAAAACATGTTAGTATCTACACGTTTACAATAATATAATTGTAATGTTTAATCAGTAGGGATTCTTTATTAAAAGTCCTGTTTGGTACAGAAAGCAAAGTAAATAATCACAAAGCTTTGTAGATGTGTTATGGACGTACGGTCACAATACATAACATTAAGATTGTTAATTTTACAGTTTTAAACCATTGGCAAAGCTTAAGGATATTATGAGTTAATACGTTCTTTTGAGAACTAACTTGCTTTGGGAAATCACGATAAGAATTAATCACCACTACAAAGTATTCGTAGGGACTATGCTAAATTATTTATTCTGCAATCCTCAAATATAGCGCGCTCTTCCATGCACACAATAAGAAATTTAATCACCCTAAGAAACTCAGTGGTAATAATTTTGTGGTTGAATTTGCTTATATATAGTTAAAACCTTTTGCACGGAAAACATACATAAGTTTAATCTCCTTTCAGAATTTGCATTGTTTCATATTCCTTGCAGAATGGCAATTCATTTTATAATCGGAATCTTGCTTTTCAAATATGAAATAAATGCTGATTTGCTGCGATAGAAAATAAACACATTCTATTCGCCCTCTGAAAACAGGATGGTTTACCTGCGAGCAGATCCTTCTGGAACAGAACAAACACTGCACTGAAATACTACCACAAAAGTCTGATTTGTGTATATGATTTCTACGACATAAGTAAGACACAAGGTCAATTCATATTCAGAATTAAGCTCTGAAAAATATCAAATTAAGCTGCAAACATCCTTATTAGTACCTTGCCATACTTCACGCAATAAGTAATATAAAATTTGTGATCCGTAGATAATGCCTGGGATAATGCATTCATGAAACAAAACATATACTTGACTTTGACCTTCACCAATCGCATATTATAATTATTACTAATACACGACGTATCCTCAGCATGTTTTGCAGTCTAACCTGCTCTTCCACTTGAACCCTGACTCTTCAAATCCCTGTTTCCGACTCACGTGTTTCATTCCCAAAGCAGTTTCATTGGCTCAACCGGCAGAGTGCTATTTGCCAACAATTGAAATCTCATTCTTTACGTTTACACACACACGAGACTTCGTGATGACGAAACATGTGTTTGTCGAGATCTAACAGAATAAAACCATTCAACAGACATTTTTTTTAAATTAATTCTATTAAAAAAATGTTCAGATAAAGAATAATTGTTTATAAAAATATTGAGGTGTTGTCATGCGTGTAAACCATTATTGTGCCCCCCAACATTCATTCTTTATTTTTTATTTTATTGTTTTAGCATTTTTTAATGGAAACGATTAATTTTGTAAAATGGCTGTTATAATATTGCTTTAGATAATGTTATTTACTTCCGGGTATTGCATCATTCTTTTGGAGAATGGATGTATTTGCGTCTTATTGTCTTAGTTGCTGTCAAGTTAAAGGAAGTGCAGTCAAAACTATTGTCGTGACATCCGAAAACTTTTATTGTCTTCACAAGTTTTTAATTAATTTTGTAAAATGGCCGGTGTCATATTGCTTACACAATGTTGGATGGTCTTTTCTACCGGAAATTGCATCATTATTTGGGTTTTATCGTCTTAGTTGCTGTCATGTCAGGCTATGACAACGTAATTGTGCGAAATTGGTAATTCTTATACGTGTAGAGCTAGGGTGTCAAAAGTCGCCATTAAAAAGGAGTGATTAATTAGACTCGCTATCTGTCGAAGCTTATACCAACATGAATACTGTAATTTAAACCGTAATTTTTTTTCAATAAAAGGAGCAAAGACCAAAATTTAAAATAATAAAATGTTTAATCGAAAATTATACATTTTTTAAATCGGTTTTCTTTACAGAATATTTCAGGAAATTATACGAATTTTAACTTAATGTAAATATATAAATTCAAAAAAAATCATTGACCTATATAAAATACTAATCAATGGATGCTTCCATTCTTCATTTATAAGAATTTGTCCATATTTATATTTTATATTCCATGTACATTTTAAATAAAAGGATATTTTTAAGCAAGAGTCACAGAAGACTGCGTTTTGTAACGTGTTCCCGCTGTTAGCAAAAGTGGTGTTTCCTCTATTTTCTAATTGTTAAATACGGATGCCTAAAAGGGCAATAAATTATCTTCCTTTTGTATTTCTGACATATTTGTTTTAATCTACAAAGTTGATCAAGATGCGCTATCGTACTTGAAAAATGATCACATTTCACTCATCAGTTTTGGCCTTTTTAAAAGAAACCGCTCAACCAATTTTCCATTTTTTTATTCTCTTAAAAAAAATACATGACTTTTTTATTTAATATATTTGATTTAATATATTTTATTTCTTCTTTATGGATTGAATTTTATTTTAAAATATCTAAAAAAAACATTGAATGAAATAGAAAAAATTGTCGTCGGCGTCTGATATTTACTGGAGAATCTAACCAATACATAAGGTATCAATTAAAAAAAATCAACGTGTTTTTTTTTGTAAATTTTAAACTTTGGACTTTACATGTAAATTTGCAAATAACTATTCTTTTTTTGTTGTTTTAAATTAGATTATTTTATTTATTGATCTTTTATCTTCAATTTGTGATACATAAAACTTAGGTGAGAAAATTTTTTAGTTTAATTTTAATAGATATTTCAAAATGGGGAGTTAATTAAAAAAAAACAACGTTTGTCTTGAATATTATATTCGGTTTATTGGAAAGAGCATAAAATTTCACATTGAACCTGTAAATATCGTAAATATTGAACCAATACAACAATTTTGCTAGATTTTTAAAGTTTAAAAATTGAAAAAAATTAACTCGTAAAATTCAATTAATTTCATTACGTAGAAAAAATGGCTTTTAGTTAAAAATTTAAAAAATGGCTTTAGTTAAAAATGAAGATTTTTTAGTTAATAATGAAGACAAGTAAAGAGAAAAGTGTTCCATGTATTTAAAGATTTAAGAATATATTGCCGGCATGTTGAGGGAGACAATAGTTCAGTGTTCGTGCACGCATGTGTTTAAAACTAGTAGAACAAAAGAGAAAGAAAAGGCAAAGTCTTCAGTGTGTTGACGATGGTGAATACGAGTTGTATTGATGTATGTTCTTTAGCGTGATAAAGAATGTTCGTTTCAGGGTACCACACGTGGAAACAAATAGTAGTTAGAAGAGAAGCATAGCTAGCTCGTTGTAGTCGCGTCCTGCCTGGGGCAGTAGCCTCAGGGGAAGTCTGCTCCCAGACAGGGCCAGGATCAAAGAGAGTTAATGGCTTCAGGTTTCGCCTTTTATATATTCTGTCGTCACGTGATAGAGAGCTGACTTGTGATTGGAAGGAGGAAATGAATGTCAAATCTTGAACGTGTGAGATGTAGTCTCTGCCTGTTGGAGCGGGTGTTGACTGCAACAGGCTGCATGAGTGCACGCATGCACTTTGTAAACACATTTTTTTAAATAAAATATTTCTATTATTTTTAAGAAACTTTAATAGTTCATTTTGGAAGTATATTCCATAAAGAAATTAAACAAACCACTTTAAAAAGAGAAATTAGAAGTTTTTTTTTAATATTTTATTCGCAGTTTTGTGTTAAGAGTGTCAAAAATTGACATTGATGTGGTGAATACGAGTTGTATTGGTGTATGTTCTTTAGCGTGATAAAGAATGTTCCTTTCATGGTACCACACGTACTGCTTGGGGCAGTAGCCTCAGATGAAGTCTGCTCCCAAGCAGGGCCAGGATCAAAGAGAGTTAATGGTTTCATGCTTCACCTTTTATATACTCTGTCACGTGATTGAGAGCTGAGGTTGGGATTGGACAATCCAGGAGGAAATAAATTTCAAATCTCGAAGGTGGGAGATGTTGTCTCTGCCTATTGGAGGTGGTGTTGTCTCTGCCTATTGGAGCGGGTGTTGTCTCTGCTTATTGGAGCGGGTGTTGGCTGCTACAGGCTGCATGAGCGCGCGCATGCACTTTATAAACACATTTTTTTAAATAAACAAATTTAAAAGTTTATTTTGGAAGTATATCCCATAAAGAAATAAAACAACCGACTTTAAAAAGAGAAATTACGAGTTTTTTGCATTTTATTCGAATTTTTTTAAAACAAAAGAGAAAGAAAAGGCAAAGTCTTCAGTTTTGTGTTGACGTGGGTGAATACGAATTGTATTAATGTATGTTCTTTAGCGTGATAAAGAATGTTCGTTTCATGGCACCACACGTGGAAACAAATAGTAGTTAGAAGAGAAGCATAGCTCGTTGTAGTCGCGTCCTGCCTGGGGCAGTAGCCCCAGGTGAAGTCTGCTCCCAGAGAGTTAATGGTTTCAGGTTGCGCGCATGCATTTTGTGAACACTTTTTTAAAATAAAAAATAATATTTCTATTATTTTTTAAACAACTTTAATAGTTCATTTTGGAAGTATATTCCATAAAGATATAAAACAGCCCACTTTAAAAAGAGAAATTACGATTTTTTTATATTTTATTCGCAGTTTTGTGTTAAGAGTATCAAAAATTCCCTAAAATTCTGACACACTTAGTGTATATCGAAATATAAATTGAATACGATTAAAAAATAATAATTAGAAAATCGAAACAAGTAATTATATTAAGAGAAGAAACATTCCTAACTAAAAAAAAACGGGTAATTCTTTTGTGGCACGCAAACACGCAAGAAAATAGGCCACACGCCAAATTTAATTCCGTCATCGAACAACTTTCTACAGAAAACAAAGTTTATGTTTACACAAGTTTACAAAACCAAAGTCAGTTTCGTTTAAGAAAAAATAAATAAATAAAACCACCTTCGTATCCGGTGCATAATTTTTTTTTGTTAAATAATAAACGTGTTTTTTTCATATATATATTTCTATGCTTATTCTCAAGGTAAATGTCTAAACATTCTTCTAAAAAATAAACTTTATTCAATTATATATATAAAAAAAAACAATAATTCGGCGGTATACCACACAGAGATTTATCCAAAAAATTATTTTTGTTTTACAATCGAAAACATCGACTTCAACTCCGTTGTTGGAATTTAAAAAATAATAAACGCATTTTTTTTTAGATATAATTTTATTTATTCGCTAGATAAAAATGTAAAAATAAGGTTTTTATCTGTGGAAATTTGTTTTATGACGGAATGTAATTTGGCGTTGGCGTACTTTTGGCGAGCTGACGTGGCAAAAAGAATTACCAAAAATTAACAAGGATTAAAGATCAGTAATTATTTTTTAATAATAATACAGAAAACATTTTTTTTCGTTTTTATCAAGCGAATAAACATAAAATTATATGGAAAAACCACATTTATTATTTTTAAAATCCAAAAATGGAGCTGAAGTCGATGTTTTCGATTGTAAAACAAAAATAATTTTTTGATAAATCTCTGTGTGGCGTACTGCTGAATAATTTTTAAGCTAATGAACATAAAAATATATGTGCAAATCCAGTTAATTATTTAAAAAAAATAAAAAATTATGCAATGGGAATGATGATGTTTCTGATGAGCCGTTCCACTTAAGTTAAAAAATTTACCGACTTCCATTACTATCGATTACTATATTGTCCTTTTGACTACTCTACACTCTTTAACTCTTATCCTTGAGTTGCCTATCGGCCTTGATAAGTGGTGACGCCTATGTAAAAAAAAGAAGATCGCTTCTTTTTTCTTAAATAAAACTGACTTTGTTTGAGAAATGTGTTTTTGGCGTACTGCTGAATTATTTTTTTCTGAAGAATAAAATTGAATAACGTTTATTTTTCCAAAATTTGGCATGTTACGTACTTTTTGGTGTGCCAAAAACGAATTACTCATTATAGGTAGGAATTCATCTGTAGCAGTTATATTCTAATGGAATTTGTCTTCTCACTTAGATCAAATTCCTTTTTCTTTTATATCTCCATGGACACAAGTTTCGTCATCTCTTAAGTCTCATGTTTGGTTAAATATGCATCGATTAAATAATGAAACTTCAATTCTTGGTACATATCGCTCTACCGGTTAAGCGATTGAAGCTGCTGGTGATAGTGAAACTTGAATGAAGCTCATCATCTTATTCTCTTTCAAACGACTTAATGAGACACGTGTTATGGATGCAGCAATTACAGAGAACTATTTTCGCTAGTAAATTAATACTCCCCTCTGAGCTCTTCGACCACAGGCTGACATATCAGCTAACAGGCGCATTGATTCATCTGT
>NC_136527.1:39119007-39131507 GCF_053919585.1 Euprymna scolopes
TCAGCATCATTAGGAATGATTACTTCAACTAAGTTTGCCACATTCTCCTTCTTGTCCCATATCACTATGTCAGGCTTAATAGCCACATTTTCTAGGTATGTAGCTGTAGGAATTTCATAGTCATAGCGAAGAGTGAATGACTTATTTCCAACTGTTTCTGGTACATGTCCTTAGGATTTGCTACTTCATTAAGGTTCTTACAGTTTTCTAGTGGAGATATTTTTCTCTATTCTTTCATTTTTCTTATCATTTTGTTTAAGCCAGGGATGGGGCATCCTACCAGATGCCAAACATACACCTGCTATTTTAGACACTCCAACCGAGAGATCTTTTTAAGATTCTAACCGTCCCTTTAAGTGCAATTGTTTGAATCTCCTTTGCACTTGGGTTACCTGGTATATTTGTAAGATAGTTTGTAAAATTCTTTTTCATAAGTCCGGTTGCTCCTATAATTACTGGAATGATAGAGATCTTCTTACGGTTCCAGTTTCTTTTCATGTCATACATAAGACCCTGGTATTTAGTAATCTTTTCCCTCTCAGCTCTGTTTAACCCAGCATCATTCGGGACACTAACTTCCAATAAGGTTGCTTCCTTCTCCTTCTTGTCCCATATTACAATGTCGGGTTTTATAGCTCCGTTTTATGTGTTCACATGTGAATAAACAAATGCGAATTCTGTGCAAAAATGGAACCTCATATTCACAAGAATGTGGTTTATTTCCCGTATGTGTTTTAATATGACACAACAAATGCGACTTCTGTGCAAAAGAAGAACCGCATACTTCACATGAACGTGGTTTGTCGCCCATATGTGTTTTCATATGATTCAACAACTGTGATTTCCGTACAAAAGAAAAACCACATACTTCACAAGAATGTGGTTTCTCTCCTGTATGTGTTTTCATATGATCCAACAAATTTAACTTCTCTGCAAAAAAGGAACCACATACTTAAGAATGTGGTTTCCCTCCCGTGTGTGTTTTCATATGACGCAACAAACTGTACTTCAGTGCAAAAGAAGAACCACATACTTCACAAGAATGTGGTTTGTCTCCTGAATGTATTTTCATATGTGTAAACAAATTTGACTTCTGTGCAAAAGAAGAACAACATACTTCACACGAATATGGTTTGTCTCCCGTATGTGTGTTCATATGACTCACCAAATGTGACTTCCGTGTAAAAGAAGAACCACATACTTCACAAGAATGTGGTTTCTCTTCCGTCTGTGTTTTCATATGAATCGACAAATGTGACTTCCGTGTAAAAGAAGAACGACATACTTCACTAGAATGTTGTTTGTCTCCCGTATGTGTTTTAATATGATTAAACAAAGTTGACTTCCGTGCAAAAGAAGAACCACATACTACACAAGAATGTGGTTTGTCTCCTGTATGTGTTTTCATATGACGCAACAAATGTGGCTTCTGTGCAAAAGAAAAACCACATACTTCACAAGAATGTGGTTTGTCTCCCGTATGTGTTTTAATATGATTAAACAAAGTTGACTTCTGTGCAAAAGAAGAACCACATACTTCACAATAATGTGGTTTGTCTCCCGTATGTGTTTTAATATGATTAAACAAAGTTGACTTCTGTGCAAAAGAAGAACCACATACTTTACAAGAATGTGGTTTGTCTCCCGTATGTGTGTTCATATGACACAACAAATTTGACTTCTGTGTAAAAGAAGAACCACATACTTCACAATAATGTGGTTTGTCTCCCGTATGTGTTTTAATATGATTAAACAAAGTTGACTTCTGTGCAAAAGAAAAACCACATACTTCACAAGAATGTGGTTTGTCTCCCGTATGTGTTTTTATATGATTAAACAAAGTTGACTTCTGTGCAAAAGAAGAACCACATACTTCACAATAATGCGATTTGTCTTCCATGTTTGCTATGTAATGCAATGATAGTAACTTGTAACTTTAGAAAATTCATATGAAGAATGATTTTAAATCACCAATGAGGAAAGTTCCTTCTCGTCCATTTATTAATTTCTTTTCATTTTTGCAAATTCTGGAAATATAAAATAAATTTTAAAAAAATATATTTCATGTGATTAACTTGAATTATGTTGATTTTTATTAAAAATATCAAAAACATCTTTTATTAATGAAATTCAAAAAAAGAAAATTAGTATAGTTTGATGCAATACTGGTCAGTCAACAAAATTAATGTGTTTCTATGTTCAAATATTTAATTAAAAAGAATTACGTTTCTTCATTTTATAGCTGAAGATTGATTATTCATATTATTTGGATTCTTCAGAATATTGTTCTTATCTTCAGTGTCATTTTCACAACAACGTTTCTGTAACCTCCGATCTTATTCAGGTCTATTTTGTGAAACCTTGGAACCTTTTTCTTGAACTAAAAAATATGTAGAGAATTTTGAATGAAACCCTTTTTTTTATATATTTGTTTTCAGCATACCCGAAAACCTATAAATGTTGTCATGTTAATTATGCACAAACAAACGTTCTTGTAATATAATGATGTATGATAGCTTACCAACCATAAAACTAATTGGGTTTTGTCATTTAAACCTTTTCTTTTGTTACATTGCCAATTCTATGAAGCATACACACATGCTAGCCAAAAGAGTTATATTTTCCATACACAAATTCAAAACATCTACTTCTGAAAGCCCCATTTATAATAATTTCCTTTTCATCTATCAAATTTAATGTCCCCAAAATACAAAATAATTTAATTTTATGTCATCTTCAATTTTCAAAACAGAATTAAAATTAAAGGGTCATATCACAATCCAGTAATTATGGAATCTCCATTATTGCTGGAAAAGCAAAAAACAAGTTTTCAACATATAAAAATACATGTAAAGAAAAAAACATGTAATTTGCTCATATCATTTGGATTATTTGGACTATTGTTTTGTTCTTAAGTGTTACTTTTACAATGTTTGCACAATAAATAACACTCAAGATGAGAACAGTAGTTTTAATAATCTAAATAATACAAAGAATCATTCCTCATCTAAAAAATTCAAAACCGTAATATTATAATTTGTTTAAAAATCAATATTATTTTTTTATTAAGTCAATTGTAAGGTTTGTTGCATGTATTTTTGAGAGAACTTACCAACCATAAAACTAACTGTGTTTTGTCAATTTAGCCTTTTCTTTTCTTTTGTTACATTGTCAATCCTTTAAAGCACACACACACACGCGCACACACTAATACAAAATAATTTAATTTTATGTCATCTATCTTCACTTTTCAAAAGAGAATTAAAGTTAAAGTGTCCTATCACAATCTGGTAAGTAATTATGGATTCTTCATTATTGTAAGAAAAAAAATAAAAACAAGTTTTCAGCATGTAAAAAATACATGTAAAGAAAAAAACATATTCTGATTTGTTCGTATCATTTGGATTATTTGGACTATTGTTCTCATATTAAATGTTATTTTTACAATGTTTGCACAATAAATAACACTCAAGATGAGAACAGTAGTCTTAATAATCTAAATAATACAAAACAATCCAGAACCTTAATATTGTAATTTATTTAAGAATCATGATTATTTTTAATTTAGTCAAAGTTATTTGTAAGGTTTGTTGTTTTGGTCAAGTGCACACATATGTTTGCCGCAAACAAGTAGTTTTCCAAATGTTAAGCAATGTAATTCCTTATGTTATCAGTGGTGGCCAATTCTGTATGTGCAAGTGCATACTGAATTGGCCACCACTAATAACAATTACAATGTGTAATATACAGATATGTACTTGTTTGCAACACATTTAAATGTGATATTTGTTTTCAGCATATCCAAAAATTTATAAAGGTTGTCATGTTAAAAAAGAGTGTTACGGTGGAAAGTAAATAAGAAGTTACCAAAACGGCTTTAAGGCAGGTCAAAAAAAGAAATAAAACAAATTATCACCATATGGCCAGAAAGTGGGTGCTTATTTTACATTAAATTTATATAGAAAACTGATCCCCACTTTTTAAAAAAGTAATTTCCTCAACCTCCCCCTTCCCCCAAAGAAATTTTTATGATTACCACTTTTAAAAGTTTTCGGGGGTGCTGAATATATGCTTTAACAGTGGTGCAGAGAAATAGTTTTCATGATATGAAAAATGTACTTTTTTAAAAGTGGGGTATCACTTTTCATTATAAATTTATGGCAACCTAGTGAGTGGAGATAAAAGTTTTCTTTCTAATTTCATCTTTCAATAAAGCCCAAGGACATTAAAAAACAGAAAAAGAGGAAAATTTGCATACAAATATGTTATTCCTTATGTTATCAGTGGTGACCATTTTTGTATGTGTAAGCATATGCATATTTTTGCCACAAAGACGTTTTCTGATTATCAAGCAGTGTAATTCCTTATGTTATCATTGGTGGCCAATTATTTACATTGTATAATATTCGGAAAAGGACTTGTTTGTGACAAAGTTTAATGAGATATTCGTTTTCAGCATACAAAAAACCTATAGAAATCGTCATCTGATTGTTAAGGTCAAAAGTAAGTAACAATTTACCAAAACGGCTTTCAGGCAGCTCCACCCCCCAAAAAATTATCACCGTGTGGCCTGAAAGTGAGTGCTCATTTGGTGCTAGTGCACTTTTGATTTGCGCTATTTTTAAAATAGTATTTTCAAATTTAATTAAAGTTTTATATCTTTTTTTATTCAATTGTAAGGTTAAAGTACAGAATAGGTACAAAACACCCTCCCTCTCCTATGTTTATAATGGCTTTCTAAAAATAACATTATTATTTCAGCATGGATCAATAAATGCACTAGTACCGCTCATTTTACATTCAATTTATATAAAAAAATAGTTATTTCCACGTTTGGAAAAAAACTAATTGCCTCATATCATGAAATCTAATTCTCTGCGCCACTTTTGAAGTATATATTCATTTTCAGCACACCCGAAAAACCATAAAAGTCAGATTCCAGATATTGATCTTTTTTATGTTTAAGTATTGAAAATAAAATCATAGATTAATGATAATAATCCACTGAGAAAATTGAAAAAAAGATGAAAACAAAATCCATTAAACAATGAAAACCGTTTAAGATTTATAGTTTTTTTTCTTTGGTAAACGAAAATACATTAGTTAAAAATATTTAAAATTAATAAAATTACTTTTTTCTTCGGAAAAAAATAAAGACAAAAATGGAGAAAGAAAAACTAATATGCAAATATCATACTGAAAGGGTAATTGACCTATGGAATACCTTTGACACTGATTTTAAATGTTGTACAATGTTTGTTGTTGGTTATTTTGTGTAATAATTGTGTTTTGTTGATATGAAAAAGAATATATATTTTGTTTTTATACGGATTTTGGAAAGTTTCATTATTGTATTTGTTTTTTATTGTAATAATTGTTTTGTCGAATTGTGAAAAAAGAAGTGTAAATTGATGACGCACTAGAGAGCCTTGAGACAGAGGGGGAATGGAAAAAATATATGTGAATATTTCTTTGAAAATAAAGAGGGGGAAAGTGGTGAGTTGAGCGTGCACACACAAAGCAACACATGACAGCTCGTAACAAACACATGTGATCAGGTTGTAAGCTTTGATATCATCAATGGCAGAAAGGTCAACTATTTGACGCATGCAGCTGTTGAAGATGAGCGCACTTGCAAACAGCAAGTCACATATATAGCCCAGAGGAAAATGCAAAAGAAGAAAGAAGCTTACACTCAGCCGGCAATCAACATCACATATGTATGGCTCAATCCATACTAGCAAAGAATATCAATAGCATATCTCATAGAATATTGACCCATTTTAACAGTGATCATATTACTCTCTGACCGACCACAAATACCCACAGTGCATGTCAATTTTAAAGCTTTGTAAAGTTAGTCATATATTTTAATTAGAACCGTCTTAATGTATTTTCTTGTTTTTAATCACATAATTTTTGTGATGGCTAAAAGAGATGAAATACGAAATATAAAAGGAACCAACATTTTCCTCCTGTAGCACGTTTCATATACTCTTAGACTCCAACCAAAACCTCATCATTAGAACCAATCATGCAGCTTCCAGGAAGTTAAGTAACTCGATTGCGAGATAATTGACCTAACGCATTGTCAGGAGAATTGTTTAATTTGGATTTTTGATTGCATATCCTTGTCTTTTCTTTCTCTTGTTCTTCATATATCGACAAAGCCCTTTTACCTATGCAGGTAGAGAAGAGAAGCAATTTTTGTTAGTTTCATATGATTTTAGGGGAAATATGTCAGGAAATGATCAGCTTTTTTTATGCTACTCTGAGAAATGTTCCTTTTAGCAACCGATAAAAGTTGCCCAAACATATCCAAATCGAATGACTAGTAGTTTATTCTCTCTGATCTCAAGATGTGACAACCAAATATCTAAATAGAACTAACAAGCACTCCTCCTCCTTATGAAATAATCAGCTTTTTCTCATGCTAATCTGAGAAATCATGTCCTTTTGGCAACCATTAAAAGTAAGGTGCCCTATATCTAAATAGAACTAACAAGCACCTCTACTTTACTTGTGACAATCACTAGGACTTTATCCTCTCTGACCTCAAAATGAGGAAGAGGCTGAAAAGTTTACTTGCTTACATCCTCCCAGATAATTATCAAAGGTAACATTTGAAGCGTATCCAAATTTCATAACTAACACATGGCTAGGGATCTAAAAGTTAGATACACACGTTCTTTTACTCATAGTCGAAAGAAAAATAAAAGTTCATACAAATAACAAGAGGGAGATAACGGTTCCTTACTTTATTTCCATGGACTTTTACTTAGTTTCTATGGACACAAGACTACTTTCAGTCATAACTGCAAGAAAAATAAAAGTCCATAACAATAGCACATGCTGATGTTACGCGAAGGAGAAGAGAAAAAGGCATGATGACAACAATCAGCAAGTTTGAGATTTTACCAAATAAAAGGCTATTTCTAAGTCAAGCTTAGCACATGACAAATGCAGTTCATCCACTTATGAAAACCCCATTAATAATAATTCAAATCTTTTCATCTATCAAAGTTAATGTCTCCGAAAATACGAAATAGTTTAATTTTATGTCGCCTTTACTTTTCAAAACAGAATTAAAGTTTAAGCGTAATATCACAATCTGGCAAGTAAATATGCGACAGGTGTTATTTTTACAATGTTTGCCCAATAAATAACACTCGAGATGAGAACAGTAGTCTTAATAATGTAAATAATACAAAGAATCATTCCTCATCTAAATAATACATAATTAAATAAAAAAATCAGAACCATTATATTGTAATTTGTTTAAGGATCATGATTATTATTTTTTTTTAATTAAATTAAAGCTATTTATAAGGTTTGTTATTTTGCTTAATGTTTAGAATCTTTCCGAACCCACAAAAAACCTTTACAATGACGACTTTTATAAGTTTTTGAGGGTGCTAAAAACGAATATATACTCCAAAAATGGTGCAGAGAAATAGTTTTTATGATATGAAAAATTTACTATTTCAAAAAGTGAGAGATCAAATCTAAATATAAATTAAACCTAAAATGAGCACCTACTTCATGGCCATATAGAGAGGGGGTCATTTTTTGCCTTTATTTTTTTGGCAAAAAGTATTTTTTGTTTTTTATTTTGATTTCCTCTTTCAATAAGGATACGAGAACATTATAGAACAAACATAAAGTATAATCTGTATACAGACACGTATCATTCCTTATGTTATCATTGGTGTCCATTTTTGTATGTGTAAGTGCACACATATATTTGTCATAAACAAGTAGTTTTCCAAATATTAAGGAATGTAATTCCTTATGTTATCAGTGATAGCCAATTCTGTATGTGCAAGTAAATACTTAATTGGCCACCACTGATAACAAACAATTACATTGATTAATATCCAGATACTTACTCGTTTGCAGCAAATTTAAATGCGATATTCGTTTTCAGCATACCTGACAACTTATCGAAGTTGTAATGTTAAAGGTGATTGTTAAGGTGGAAAATAAATAACAATTATCAATTTCAGGTTAACAAAAAAAAATAAAACAAATTATTACCATGTGGCCAGAAAGTGGGTGCTCCTTTTACATTAAATTTATATAGAAATATGATCCCGACTTTTTGAAAAAGTAATTTCCTCATATAATGAAAAATAATTCTCAGTGCAAGTTTTAAAGCATATATTCGTTTTTAGCACACCCGAAAAACAATAAAATAATCCGCTGAAAAACAAAACAAAAAAAAGACAAATTTTATACTTAAACCTTGTGAAATAGTTAAAAGATTTAAAATTTATAATTTTTTTTGTAAACAATAAAGAAGTTATTTTTATGTTTAAGTCAGCATTGAAAACAAAAAAACATTGGTAATCGTGAAGAAAGAGAGAGCCTGTTTCCTCCGTTTGACTATAGGTGGCGTTACTGTCTGTCCACCCAGTTACGGAAACACAAAATGTATATAATGCCACCCTTGAAATAAAAATAAATGTTTTTGTTATATTTTAATTTTAAACATGTTTTTTTTTTGGGGGGGGTGCAAACATATTTACGTTTTGTTTTTTGTTTTTTTAAACATATTTACGTTTTTTTTTTGTTTTTGCAAGCATATTTAAGTTTTATTTTTCCAAACATTTACGTGTTGTTGCTTGTTTATTTTAAAACATTTACGGTTTTTTTTGGGGGTTTTTTTTTTGCAAGCATAAACTAAATATTTTTGAAATATTTTTCTTTTTGAAAAGTTTGCACTTATTGGTACCGCGCTATTTTTTAATAGTAGTTTCAAGTAAGATTCAGGTTTTACAATATCCTTTTTCAAATATATATATATATATATATATATATATATATATATAAATACTTGCGGAAAAGGTAAAATAAGTGCAGAAAAATTAAGAAAAAAAGGGGGGGGTCCATAAAAAAGATAAAAGAAAAAACGTTGATTTTTTTATTATTATCATAAGAGCGTAAAAAATACTCGCGGAAAAACGGTTGTACCCATAAATATGTTTAAAAGAAAAATATAGCAAAAACATTTAGTTTATGCTTGCAAAAAAAAAAACGTAAATGTTTAAAAATAAACAAGCATCAAAACGTAAATGTTTGGAAAAATAAAACTTAAATATGTTTGCAAAAAAATAAAACTTAAATATGCTTGCACAAAAAAAAAGAAACATGTTTAAAATTAAAATATAACAAAAACATTTATTTTTATTTCAAGGGTGGCATTATATACATTTTGTACTTCCGTAACTGGGTGGACAGACAGTAACGCCACCTATAGTCGAACGGAGGAAACAGGCACTCTCTTTCTTCACGATTACCAAAACATTCGACAGCGAAAAATTTTCAACAATAAATCAACATTTTCATTAGGATTATTCGCTTAGTAAATGTAGTTATCTCCCTTACATTTTAACGTATTCTGCAAATGCGCAAAAATCGATACTAAATTCATGTAGTAATACTTACGTTTTTGTTTTATAATCTGCTTTCGATTAACTTTATCTGCTTTTATAAAGGAAACGATTTTTCAAATGTGATTGAATTTACAAGCTCAACATTCAAGATGACGAACGGAAGAGCAAGTTCGCAGAAAACAAAAATAGTTTGAAGTTTATTATCCATTTTCATATTAAGTTAAATGAAATGACAAAAAAAAAATAAATAAAAAATAAATCACGATAAAATATTTAGTTTAAAATACAAATAACGATTTATTAAACGACGTTTTATTTACTGGATATTTTTTCAGCATTCACCGGAAGTTATTATCTTCCCTAGTAAGTTCGATTTTTTTTAAATCCTTTTAATTAACACACGCGTACTGAGAGTAGATATTGTAAAACTGAAAAAAAAAAAAAAAAAAAGAATCAAGAAGTTATAAAAGACTGAATAGGGAGTCGTATGCGGTAGGAAATGAACAACAAAACTAGAAGTAAGGGAGTCGGACATGTGGGTAAAGAAAATAAACAAAGTTCGTAGTTAAGATGAAATAATATATAAAAATAACGTTAAAAGTATTTTAAAAAGTGTCTTTAAGAAGGAGATATATAATGTTCCTTACCGGAGATGGCTTAAAACGGCGAAGGATAACAGAAGATAATAGACAGAGACATGTGAGACTAGAAAGGGAACTGACTAGAGAATGAAACACCGGTCAACCTGCCGGTGTCGAGTCAGAGGAAACTCTAAAAGAAAAATGTCCGGCCAAGGGAGATGACTGTTAAAGGGACACAATGCATGGAAAATAGACAACAAAAAAAAACAAACAAGTTTTTTAATTATTGTAATTTATTTATATTAAAACACTTTTATAATTATCGTAATTTATTTATATTAAAAAAAAAAACAACTTTTATAATTATTGTAATTTATTTATATTAAAAAAAACAAGTTTTTTAATTATTGTAATTATTTATATTAAAAAAAAACAAGTTCTTTAATTGAAAAACGGTTTAAAAATTAAATTTTGTCAAGTAAACTACTTTTAATTTATTCGATTTCGAAATTTATTTTCACTTAAAAATATCCGTGTATTTATGTTTATATATTAGGTACGAGCAAAATGGGCGGATACAGATAAAGGGACCTAGTTTTGAAAGCCGATTTATCATCATTTTTTGTAGGTTTCCGACTACTTTTTGATTGTATTTAAAAGTGTAGAGACTAAAGTTAATTTCCAAAAGAAAAAAAAATATTTGTACACGTGAAAAAAAGAAAAGTTATGAAATTCTTTTTTTACGGCGATCTAACCAATTCAGCTAAATTTTGAAGTTAAATATATATATATAATTTTTTCTTACATAGGCGTTGCCACTTATCAAGGCCGATAGGCCACTCAAGGATAAGGGTTAAAGAGTGTACAGTAGTCAAAAGGACAATATAGTAATCGATAGTAATGGAAGTTCGGTAAATTTGTTAGCTTAAGTGGAACAGCTCATCAGAAACTTGTTTACGTTGGACTTGAAGACAACCATATTATAGACAGCTGGAAAGCAGGAAAACGGAAGACAATTCCACAGGCGTGCAGTTTGCAGTTCTAAGAAAGAAGCTTTGATCATGGAATCTATGTTTAAATTTAGGTACAGATAAAGAGTGGGGAAAATTATTGATAATGTTTTCAGCTAGTCGAGCGTTTCTTGTTAAAGTTTGGCAAGGGGGGACTATAGATTGAAGCTCAGTCGAACAACTTCCATGAAAATAACGATAAAGCAGAGACAAACTCGCAACATTTCTTCTGTGAGACAGAGGCCGCAGCGAAGAGAAAAGGACATCTCCCACCAGGCCACAAAGTCTATTTTGAACCCTATCAAGGCAGGACTTTTCTAGCAGCTCCTGCCCATATGTGGCAACAGTATTCCATCCTTGGACGTATCTGGCTCTTATATAGATAGAGAATTGCACCAGCAGTGAGATATCTACTGGGTCGATAGAAGGATCCCACCATTTTTCCAGCAGCCTTGACAATAGATTTGATGTACGTATTCCGTTTAAGATCAGGAGTAATGGTCAAGCCCAGAAGCCTATCAAAACTTGAGGCCTCCCCAAGACGAGAGCCATTCATTTTAATTGATGCCAGATGGGGGTCAGAACGTTGATGATGTAAAGATAGAAGCTTGGTTTTAGATGCATTAAAAGTAACCAGCCACTCCTTTCCCCATTGTACAACGTTGTAAAAATCCTTTAACAGATAATTATTAGTTTTGTGTGTCTATTTCAAAGATAAATAGTAAATTGAATACTAAGATATTGAATTAAATTAAAAAAAAACAAAGAAATTGTTTGCGCAAAAAATAACAATTAGCCCTCAAAAAGCAAGTAATTTTATCGTCCGCCCAAAAAACGCAACAAATAAAGGTTTATAAACACGATTATACGAAGGCCTAAAATTACAGGCAATCGAAACGCTGTTTCAAAATGAAGTCATGATAGTAAAAGGAGGAAGGGGTGTCAGCTATCTTTTTCCCCCAGACGTGTATCCGTACATTCCTATTCTGAACGTTTGTATCAATTTTTATCATTTTTAATTTAATTATTTTTATGTTGCTGTTTTTAAATTATTTTTTTTAATTATTGTTCGAGATGACATAATAATTATGTTACGCTGAAAGTTTCATAGTCTTGCGAAAAAGGAAATTATTAAAATATTGCATATACAAACCATGCGAAATCTGTAATTTAAAAAAAAGTAGAAATATTTTTGCTATTATATATATATATATATATATATATATATATATATATATATATATATATATATATATATATATATAGTGAAAATATTAAATAAACAATGCTTAATTCACTGATAATATCGGTAGTTCGAGAAATTCATTTTTTATCGAATTATAACGAATTCATTTATACGGACTTTTTTTCGTAATGTTCCTGTGAATTTTTATTAATTTAAAAAAGTAAAAATAATTTTGCTATTACAATTTTTTGTGTGAAAATATTAAATAAACAATGCTTAATTCAATGATAATATAGGTAGTACGAGAAATTCATTTTTCTTCGAGTTA